>NC_069504.1:1094070614-1094078114 GCF_027579735.1 Bombina bombina | reverse complement strand
AAACAAAGTGTTGAAAGTAATTTGACATCTGCCCTGCTTACTGCAGGGACTAAGCACCCCCTTTATTGTCAGGGGATTATGATACCACCCAACTGCCCCAGCCTGGCCACACCACCCCTTGCCAAACCCTGTGTTTACCTCCTGTTATTTGATCACAATGATTTGAATCATTATATTATTTGTACCGCAGCCACTTGCCAAGTTCTCTCCCTGCTTACCCGTGTGCCCTGATTAATATGGTTTGTAGCACAGCAGGCTGAGTTGTATTTCCACATTCCTGAGTCATAGCCGAGTTCTTACCTGTTTTGTTACAAACATTACAAGACAAAAAGGCACAAAGAAATCTGCCTTGTGGCTATTTTTATGAGTTCAAAAATTGAAGTTGATGTTCAGTTTGAATCATTCATTTTTCTGGTGGTCATTTGTCTCGTATAGTGGTATAGACACAACGGTGCTGTTGGTCACTCACTGGTGCCCCCTGCGGGTCACCTACTGTCCCATGTTGCAGATACCCTGTGCAGGACCTGAGTCTGTGCCATTGTCTCCTGTATTATAAGAATCAAATTACTGAAGGGTTAGCTCATCTCATATTCACTTCCATTCTGTTTTTTTCATTCATTCACATAAAAACCTTCATTCTGCAAAGCCTTCCCCTTTCACATCTCATGCATTTTTATTCTCCTCATTCTCCATATTCTTCACACCTCTGCCTTTAAATGTACTGTGCATTCATTTCCCTCACGCTATTTCTTATATATAATAAATCTATCTAATTTCTAGAAAATAATATATTTCATTATACATAATAAATATAATCACTGTATAATCCTATTATCTATCATCTATCTATCTATCTATCTATCTATCTATATCAATCAATTTTATAGAAAATATTCCATTTAATTAGGGATAATAAAGATAATCACTGTATAATCCTATCATATATGTATCTATATAAAATATATATATATATATAAATCAATCTAATGTATAGAAAATAATATATTTAATTATAGATAATAAATATAATCACTGTATAATCTTATCTATCTATCTATCTATCGATCAATCCATCTATCTATCTATCTCTTTGCTATTTTTGGAAATGCATGTAAAGTATATATAAGTGTACATAATAGCAGATAAGCTCATAATAAAGATATTAAAGAATAAATTGCTAGTGACCAGGTAGTTAGTGGCTGCCTATACATTGCTCTATTCAATTATTGGAGATATTTGAGAAGTCGCCCTAGGCTGAGATTAACAGATTTCCAGAACTGAGCCTTAGCCAGTCTGAAGATGAGTTCATGGGCAGGAGAAGATCATCAGCTCTTTCATTATCATCTGAGCTTCTCTCCCATTCTAATCACAGCACTTCACCAATACCATTAATTAGTGTGCAAATCAATTAGATCTGAGCTAATTAGCGCTCATGCAATCTGTAATACCCCCTGCTTAACAAGGGATGGGACATGCAGGGGTTTCAGTGGCCAAATGACCAGTAAGAAATATTATTGCAGAGTAAATTTCCATAAAAAATACAAAATGTGTATTATTAATCTATTAACTCATTATCAGTTTCCAATTATAATCTCCAGTCCCTGCATAATAAACGGACATTGTGTTTTATTTATTTAATCACACGGTTTGTGCTATCAACAGTTTTGCTGCAAAGGGAGGCAAAACAAACTACAATGTAAAAGGATTATTCAATATTTCCTCCTTTGTGAGCACTGGCAAACGTACAATTAGCTAAAGTATAAGCTAAAAAATAAAGCAGAATCACATGTATTTAAGGAACAATTCTGGACAAAAATGCAGAATTTTGCACATATTAAATATTATCTGATCTTTGGCTAAAATAAAAAAAATAGACAATATTTATATTTGCATATTAGCACTATTGTTATAAATGTTGTATTTTGCATACAGAAAAATTTAGAAAAAAAGGAGCCAAATATTTTTGGGGTTTTTTTGAACAGACGATTATTCTCATTCACAATGAATTAGGAAACTGTATTTTGCAGAAAATAAACTGTCTCTGGATGGTCTAATGATATGTTTCCCTGTTACCCTTTGCACGAAAAGAGTTGAATGACAAGCAGAATTCTTCAACTCATATTGTTTCAGTGGATTTTAAATATGAAGAATAACAACAATTTTATCAAGTAAAACCAGTAGTTGGGGAATTGGCAAACGATTTTGTTTTTTCTTACATAAACTTCTGACTTGTAAAAATTGCACACACGTGTCAGACATCTAGGGAGAAATGCAATGTATTGTCCCAGGTTGTAAAGCTGTTTCTATATTGGTGATAAATCATTTCTTATTCACACTAATAAAAGACCATGTGGCTGGAAGTATTTATACATTTTGGCAATTTATTTTTATTGTAAAATTTAATGTTTTGATCTTTTCAAATTGGTACATTTTAGTTGGTCTGAGAAACAAAAATATTTGAATTATATATTGCAGAATGATTGTAAATTTAGGAATCTTCTTTAGTTTTCAGATTTCTTGAAGTAACTACAGACCCAATGTATCAAATGATTGTTTCTAATAATATTGTCATAATCAAGAAGATACATTGTTAGGGTGTTCACACAAACAATTGGTTTAAATGTAAATACAATTATCTTGGTGCATTTAAATGACTCATATTCTATGAAAATATATGATATTTTGTAACAAAAATAAAACGCATATTGATACATTTCACAAGCAGCAGGTTTTCTGAATAGAACTAATAAAATATTAGCTCACCCTCAATGTTTTAAAGTTTAAGAATTTTGTAATTCAAAATCACTGCTCAAAAGAAAAGATTATGTGAGAGATAATTAAGTAGTGTATATCAGAGCTAGGGATTATAGAATTGTGTACATATGTTCCATTCATTGTATTATATATTGCCATGCACTATGTATACCCTACTTAATTGTGTTTATAAGATAAATGCTTTGTTATTCATATCAGATAATGCTCTGACTAAACAATGCGTATAGATATGCATTATAGAATTCTATACTTGGAGGATATTGTTTTGCCAGGCATGCACTACTGAATACTGTTTGCTAGAAAAATACATTATGGAATACTTTATTTTTTACCAAATGTTTTATATATTATTTTGTTTATAATCAGATACCTGTTTTATTAATTGTATATCAGAGCTCTTTTTAATGAATAGGGCATATTAGCGTAATCTATTAATGATAAATACTGTTAGAGCTATGCATTGTGTATACTATATATTAGTATTGAGCATAATAGAATACTGTATATCATAACCATGCATTACTGTACGCATACTGTGAGTTAGAGCTATATGTATTACAGAATTCTGTATATTTCCATCATGCAGTATGGAACATTTTAATTAGAGCCATGAAATTTAGAATACTGAGTACCAAAGCTATCCATAGCCAGTACTGCATAACAAAACCTTTCAGCACAGATTGATGTGTATAAGAGTCATCCTTTAGTAAATAGTACTGTATCTTTGCATAATGGAGAGTTATATGTCAGAGCTATGCATTTGGAATACTGTATACCATAGCCATTCATTTTGAAATAAATACTGTATCCTAGAGTTATGCATTATGTTGCATGTCAGAGCATTGGGAATACTTTATTATATCACAATCAAACATTTATGAACAAATGCTGTATGTCAGTGTTCTGCATTATGATGAATACTGTACATTAGCACCATATATTATAAAATACTTTATATTAGAGTTATGAAAATATGATACATAATATCAGGAATATTTATTATAGGTGACTGTATATTACAACCATGTAGTATATATCACTGTATATTTTATTCTTTTATTAGGGAAACTCTATTTCAGACCCATGCATTATATAATTATGTATATGGGAGGCATGTATTATTGAATACTGTGTTTCAGGGCCATATAGCATAGTGTACTGAGGATCAATCATGCATTAAAGAATATCTGATTAAAGAACCACATATTGTGGCTACTGTGTGTCAGTCATGGGGTATAGACTACTTAATCAGTGATGTATCAGACCTATGTAGGACTGGTTGCTGTGAATCATAAGTGTTAAACCTTATTATTATTATTACTCTTATTATTACTATTATTACTATTATTTATTTGTATAGCGCCACAGAATTCTGTAGTGCTGCGTACAGAGTTAGGTTTATACAGAGACAAGGATTTGTCATTAGACAAAAACATAGCAGACTAAACAAATCTAGTACAGGAGGAAGAGGGGCCTGCCCCCCTGGTCTGAAGAGCTTACAGTCTACAGGCTGAGGGTGCAGAGACATAAGTTTTGGGGCAGTTTGTCACATGGATTGTAGTTGCAGGAGTGAGCCAGACAGCTCACGTTTTATTTTGGGTGGTATCAATAACAGAGGAGAGATGGTAACTCTGAATGAGAGATCATTACAGTACACCAGAGACAAGCAGTACTAAGTATTAGTAATCTACTTACAAGTCAGTTTATAAAAAGTTTTAACTAGTTCTCAGTCTCAACAGGAGACTTATTTACATGTTTAGCACATCAGCCACAATGCAACTGGTTTATTGACATTGACAACAAAATAGTGATAATCTTTATTTATTTATTTATTTATCTGTTTAGTTTGTTGTTCTCTGAGGTATATCTGCTTACAGGATATGGTAATATAGAATGGATATACAATACTCATGCATACACCCTCACACACACACACTACATACTCACTGTACATACTACTCATGGTAAACACAAACAAACACATACACACTACACATGCTGCACACACACTATACACACACACTGCACATGCTACACACACATACACACTACACATGCTACACACACACTACACATGCTACACACACACTACACACCCTAAACATGCTACACACACACTACACATGCTACACACAGATACTACACACACCCACACACTACACATGCTACACACACACTACACATGCTACACGCACACTACACACGCTACACACACTACACATGCTACACACACATACACTCTACACATGCTACACACACTACACATGCTACACACACACTACACATGCTACACACAGACACTACACATGCTACACACAAACACCCACACACTACACATGCTACACACACACACACTACACATGCTACACGCACACTACACATGCTACACACACTAAACATGCTACACACACACACTACACATGCTACACACTCACACACACAGTAACTTGCTAATGGCCGAATATTTGGTCACATATCCACCAGCCCAGACAGTGTTAATGTTTAAAAAGCTGCCTCATTTATTCTGGTATTACTTAATGAAGGTAAGATGAGAGAGCCTGACGTAATGTCACCCAGCCCTGCAAAGGTGTTTCAAGTAGTGTAATATTTGTCATTCCACACATTGTTTGTTCTCTTGCACAAGTGCTATATTTTAACCCCTCTTGTGCATTAAAACATATAATTTCATAACTTACAATCAGCAATTCAGAGTCAAACTTTCTTTTGTTCTGAATACTTTTTCTTTCTTCATGTACTCACAGTGCAAGACTATACAGTATGCCTTGGTATACACAACATGAAGCAAAGTTGTGTAAATTAGGGCATGTTCAATCTAAGGCAACAAGGCATAAACACTTTTTAGTTTCCAAAATATATTTTTTTCATGGGTAGTAACCTGGACAACTAACCATGAGTGGCCTTTAACCTGATAAAGGGGCAGTCATTAGTAATAGTTGATTTTTCCTGCAGAAACTGACACCTAAACTGATCTTGTCAATACTGCAGTATTTGCTATATAATTGCTATATAGTTGAGAGGTAGCTGTAAGTAAAAGAAAAAGCCCAACTAATTTGAAAAATTATCCCTGCAGTTACTTTGAATACAAAAAAAACTTATCAGCTGCTTGTCTGAGTACATTATCCCTTATGGGTGCTATTTGCTAAAAGTTAGCTGTTCTATGGGTACAGAACATTTCTTTATCCCCCACAACATTCCTTTAAATTAATGTTTTAACCACATTCACCTACTTTGCAACCTGACTAGGATATCTGAAAGCAAAAATCTTTAAAAGCCCTCAAACTCTCGTAAGTTATCGTTGTGGCTCAAGTTTTTATGTATACAGATCCAAAACTCCCCCACCTAAATTCAGAGATGCTACTTAATTGGTTCTGAGGGCCAATCAGCCTTCTCTAGTTACACATGCCCCGTGTATATATATATATATATATATATATATATATATATATATATATATATATATATATATATATAATTTATTTATTTTTTCATTTTCTTCCACAATGTTTAATTTTCAATATTATACTTTTATATACATATTTTTGGGAAAAGCCTGCCTGGCTAAGACAATAATTAAAATTACACCAAAACACTTGGGACACTGAACCCAAATTTGTTCTTTCATGATTCAGATAGAGCATACCATTTTAAGCAACTTTCTAATTTACTCCTATTATTTTTCTTCATTTTCTTGCTATCTTTATTTGAAAAGCAAGAATGTAAGTCTAGAAGCCGGCCCATTTTTGGTTCACAACCTGGGTTGTCCTTCCTGATTGGACAGCACCAATAAAGAAGTGCTTTCCAGAGTCCTAAACAAAAAAATTGGCTGGCTCCTTAGCTTAGATGCCTTCTTTTTCAAATAAAGATAGCAAGAGAATGAAGAAAAATTGATAATAGGAGTAAATAAGAAAGTTGCTTAAAATTGCATGCTCTATCTGAATCATGAAAAAAATGGGTGTAGTGTCCCTTTAAGACTGTGCCTCCTATCCCTGATTTTATTGCATTGGGGTGTTATCTGATGCCCATTTTTTGAGGGTAAGTAACTAAAGTAGCCCACAGACCCAGTTCACATTTAAGTTTAAATCTATCAACTCAAGAATTTGACATTTCAATGAGATCTAAATTAACTAAATCATTTCATTATAGCAGCACAGATTGAGCTGTGGCAAACCTTCCCATCCAAAGAAAATAATGTACACAGTTTAACCCTTTATGTGCTGAGGCTAATCTAGGAAATGTTTAACTGTGTTTTTTTGTGTGTTTTTTTAATGTATTTTTAAAATGAAACTTTCTATGCAGCTCTTATGTTTAGAGGACTTATAAGTGTCTCTTTTATAGCCCCATTTTGATGATAATGTAAACAAATAGACTTAATAAATCTAATTTTGTAGATGTTCCTACTCTTTTCAAACATAGGTTTCGGTTATATAGCTAAAGGGTTATAGACACTGGTTTAACAGTTTGAAGAATAGGCCTAATTTGACATCTGTTTCATTGTTTTCTCATATATATATATATATATATATATATATATATATATATATATATTTATATATATATATATATTTATATATATATATATATATATATATATATAGGTAGCCCTCAGTTTACGCCGGGGTTAGGTTCCAGAAGGAATGGTTGTAAATTGAAACCGTTGTAAATTGAAACCCAGTTTATAATGTAAGTCAATGGGAAGTGAGGGAG
>NC_069504.1:1094060614-1094065614 GCF_027579735.1 Bombina bombina | reverse complement strand
GGAGATGTGGAAGTTTCTGGGACTCACAGAGTGTATTACTGCTGCACCCTGGCAAGTCGATGCAGAGACTTTGCTGGATCACTGTCATTCCATTGTCATACTCTTTTTTTAAACAGACAAGTAGGCGTTTTGCAGGCTCACTCTACCCAATGGCAGCTCACAGGCTTTTGAATGCCAGAGAGGGAGAGAGAGGTATTCTCTGCCATCCAAATCCCTTAAACCATCATTCTCACAACAAGAGATCCCTCTCTGTTACAGACTTGTAACCACTGAGACATGACAGGCAGAATCACACAGCCACAAACAGCAGCAGCAGCACATGCACAAACAGGACTAGCAGCAGTCATTGACACACATGCACAAACGGGACTAGCAGCAGTCATTGCCACACATGCACAAACGGGACTAGCAGTAGTCATTGCCACACATGCACAAACGGGACTAGCAGCAGTCATTGCTACACAAGCACAAACGGGACTGGCAGCAGTCATTGCCACACAAGCACAAACAGGACTGGCAGCAGTCATTGCCACACACGCACAAACAGGACTAGCAGCAGTCATTGCCACACATGCACAAACAGGACTGGCAGCAGTCATTGCTACACATGCACAAACAGGACTAGCAGCAGTCATTGCTACACATGCACACACACCAGCAGGAGGAACCAGACCTCATATTTTGGAGCTAATTGGATGCTGGGCGCAGCTTGTGGATCAAGGGATTATTGGGCAACTGGTGGATACCTACAGTAAAACAAGTTCATAAACTGGACCCCTTCTGATCTCATATTTTGGGGAGGAGCAAAACCCTTTTTTGAGAGCTGATAAAGGAATTAAAGGGAGCTGATTTAGAGAGGATTTCAGACATGATTGTGTTGTCATCTCGCAGCATATTACTGTCAGTTTATTATCCTCAGATATTCCTCATCCTCACCAGCGGCAGTTACCTGTAAGTGGCATTTTTGTTATTTTGCTGATGCATAATACAGTTTCTTGTACTTATTCCAAAACAACAACATGACAGAATCATTCTACATATTGCTTTTTTTTTTTTTTAGTAAGTTTACTGGAAGATTAAAGCCATGTGGTTCTTTATAAAACAGAAAACAAAGGAAAGGATAACTCTTTTATTTTGTGTCCACAGGTTTTTGTCATTATAGTTTCTAAATCATTTATACTATAAATGAATAGATCTGGAAAGCTAAAACATTTCTATGATCCAATAACTTATTATTAATGTCCCTTTAAATATCTGATATTATCAATGCACCTGTTACTTGCTACCTGCAGCCTTTTCTCAGGAGACTGAAAGCTAAATATGAGAATTTATATGACTAAATCCATTATAAAATCCATTGTCCGGTCCATTATATTAATACATAACCATCAAGTTGGTTGTATTGGGTAACAGTGCGTTTCGTTTAAGATGTTTAAGGTAATATGGAACAAGTCTTCCATCATCTGCATGTAAAGTAGATGGATGCAGTTAAACTATTCAAAGGATGTTGCTTTTCACAAAAACTTGAATGCAATCCCCTTTTAATATAATATGCTGTCCTGTAGATCAAGTTGATCTGCAGGCAGCAGCACTGTGTGCATATTGGAAGTTCCAATGCTTTTCTCACTTTAGAGAATTGACTCTCAGCCAGGATGTCACAAGCCCTAGTTAAGGATGTCGCAAAGATTTTTAATCTAGTGCTGACAATTGAGAGCTGTGGAAAATGCATCATGTATGAACAGTTGCCTTTCTTGATGCGCATAGTACTTGGGAATGCCAATGCTCTAGTACACATGAGCTTTGTGTTCAAGGAACAATATCACATCCATAAATAATAGTGGAGTGATCTCTTTGTGCAGAACAGTTTTTTAAAGGTGAATCTTAATACCATTGCTTATGTGTATGTGTATCTTTTTTGTTATATTCTATTTCCAGATATTTGAATATCATTATTGTTATAAATTTGTGTCATTCCTTTGAAGCAGACCAAAATAATAAACATTTAAACTAACACAGCTTTTGTACAATGGTAAATGGTTTAATAGGATTGCTTATTCTTAAGGTGGAATGGTATAATATAGCTCATTAGGACTAATACTTGGTATCTTCTAACAGTATCATAAATCTGGATAGGTTGGTGAGGTTTATCTCATACATAATGTCTGCACAACGTGCCAAAAGGACATTCTCTGCCAACACCAATATGCAGAAGAAACCACTAACCTGTCTCTTAATTCACTCTCACTTTATTATTAATTTGGTGGTCAGGTGATTATTATTTCCAAGCACATTTTCCAATGGTGCAACCTATAAACTGTGGCATAAAATCATTTATATTGTGCTCAATAATATGGTCATCTCTGATAATCCACATTGGTTGGATCAATATATTTTCTCTTCTCGTTTGAACCCAAGAAGTAATCATTTTCAAGCTGAAAACTTTATAAATATTTGCAATTAATTAAATTATTTTATCAATTATGTATGTGTGTATTTATTGATTTTACTTTATAAAATTCCCCATTATCCATTGGCTGCCAGAGATGGTTGGGTATCTTTATGGTACCAGATGTCTATAATTTACATTAATATATACACATTATTATTATTATATTATTATTATTATTATTATTAATAATATATTTCAATAATATAAAAACAGCATATAAGTCAAAATATCACTTTTTCCAAGGAAACATTTCTATTCCTAATGTAATGCAGATGATTTGGCTACTATAAAAAAAACTAAATTGATTCATGGAACAAGATATTATATATTAAATATTATTACATAAACTTTAGTTGAATGTTGGATTCTGTCGATTAAACCAAATAGATCTGTGACACAGGAACCTGGCTTCAATCGTAAAATAAATATTTATAATATCTACAACATTTTAATTTTTTTTTATACATAAATGTAGCCATAGTTTCTGAAAACCGTATAGGAAATTACTATGCTGAAAAATTCAGCTCCTATATATAGTTCAGATGTCTTGAAACAAAAGTTTTTAACCACACAGCAGATGCTGAGATGCTTGGTGGTTCACCTCACTGTGTGACATAATTATAGGTTTTGAAGGCTAAAGCTATGTAAGGAGACTAAGAAGAGCAGCAATTACTAGTGAATGATTGGAGATTTTAGACATTTTTGGATGTATTTGCATTGATTCAAGGTCCTTGGTAAAGGAGGGGGGTTGGATATTAAACGGAATGTATTAACTGCTTGCACTGGTGGAAGGAAGCAAAAAGGATGGAGATAATAGATTAAAAAAGGGGGTTCAAGTAAAAAAGAGTGACAGGTGAATTTCTAAAAAGTAATATGGGGAAATTGGGGGCATTGGAGTCAAATTAAAATGTCTGATTCATGAGAGCATACTGAGGTAGGCTCAGAAGCGTGCACGTTATTAGCAGCAGTGATTGAAACAATGGTACCCATATATTGCTTGGCAGTTTAATTTTGACTTCCAGGTTTCTATATCAATGCAATGTGACTCTGAGGAAGTACTTTGTCAAAATCGACTCATGATAGAAGGATATAAAAATATGGCAATTCTAAAATATTTAGATTTATTATGCAAAGGTTTAACAACTGGAAATGAGAAGACAAGATGGTTTATTTTGATGCATTAATGGTACAATAAATATATTAAAGATGCTGTCTTTTAAAACATTTGTATATAAAAAAAAGATATAAAATCATTTACTGTTGCAAATGTTTAGTACATTTTACAGTGTTTTACAAAACAAGAGCATTTCAGGGATACACCTTTTGAAAGCCCTGATAGAATTCATGTCCCTGGTTTCCTTTGTGGCAGTAAACTAGGGGCACATGTAAATGAGCTTGTGCTGTGATCTAACTAGCACTGTGTAACATGTTGCAGAGTAATTCAAACTTTACATGTTTTAAATCAGGTCCAGAATCAAAGTGATATTTTGCAGGGACTTTAAAGGGACACTGAACCCAATTTTTTTTCTTTCGTGATTCAGATAGAGCATGCAATTTTAAGCAACTTTCGAATTTACTCCTATTATCAATTTTTCTTCATTCTCTTGCAAACTTGATTTGAAGAAGAAGGCATCTAAGATATTTTTGGTTCAGAACCCTGGATAGCACTTGTTTATTGGTGGGTGAATTTATCTACCAATCAGCAAGAACAACCCAGATTGTTCACCAAAAATGGGCCGGCATCTAAACTTACATTCTTGCTTTTCAAATAAAGATACCAAGAGAATGAAGACAATTTGCTAATAGGAGTACATTAGAATGTTGCTTAAAATTGCATGCTCTATCTGAATCACTAAAGAAAAAAGTTGAGTTCAGTGTCCCTTTAACTGATAACTTCTAATAAAGATGTGCCGTAACTTACTTTTTAGTCTAGCTGTGCCATTGTAATACCCGCTGTTCAGGCCGCCCTCTTCAAAACTCATATTTTTTTGTGAGCTAATAGTTTAAACTGTTAACTCACCAAAAATATGAGTTTTGAAGTGGACAACCAGTGAGCAGGGTATAAAATGGCACAGCTACTTAAAAAGTAAGTTACAGTAAATCTTTATTAGAAGTGATCAATTAAATTCCTTGTAAAATATTGCTTAGATTCCAGAACTGAATTTAAAATATGTAAAGTTTACCATCACTTTCATTTCCCCACACTTACAACAAAAGCAGTAAAATAAATAAAACATGTATATTGCAATGTTATTTTAATTTCCTTAAACATTTTGGTCTAGATTACAAGTGGAGTGCAACAATATTAGTGCTATTGTGCGTTTAAACCGCTTAATTTAAAATAATAGTGCTTTTTGCTCTCATATACAAGTTAATTGTAATATATTAGTGCTAGAGCAAGTCTAGGGCGCTAACATCTAAATGTCCATTAGCATGGGTGCACTAAATCCCTCACATGATAAATTTACATGAGGACTCACTAAAAAACTCATGCCAAATATCGCTCAAGCACTAAGCTGATGCTGCGCTACACTAAAGGTATACTAAGCCA
>NC_069504.1:1093895614-1094055614 GCF_027579735.1 Bombina bombina | reverse complement strand
AGTAAAAACTCAAATGTGCAAAAGTGCACGTCCGATTTTGAAGAGAAGCATTTTTTGCAATATTCTTGCATTAGCAAAACTGTTTCTTATGAAAATCTATCACTTTTTCAAGCATTTTTTGACTGAATAAAATAAGTAGAAAACTTTGTTTAATGTTAAACTAAAACCAACAGCATTTGTGCATTTAATACTAATACCTATTAGCAGGAAATACATTTTAACCAATTAGCATGAACAGGTAATATCCATCAGACAATGAGCATCAGTAGTTTTAAATAAATAAATACATTTTAAAAAAGCATTTACTTTACATTTGTACATAAAAAATATCCAGCATAATTAGTTGTAACCAGGGGCGTATTTTGGTCTAGGCCACTGGTTTTCAAACCGGTCTTCAGGCCTCCCTAACTGGCCACATTTTGAGGAAATCTGAACTAGAGCACAGGTGAAATAATCAGCTGATTAGTAACCATGGTTATTTTACCTGCTCTCACTCAAGGTAATCCTGAAAACCTGGCCTGTTGGGGAGACTTGAGGACAAGTTTGACAACCAGTGGTCTAGGCAAACAAGGCACTTGCCTAGGGCAGCAGATTAGGGGGCGGCAGCAATTTTTGAGTCTTACTACACACACGCTCACTACACCCACACTGTACTTCACACTCACTGCACTATACCACACACACACAATACACACACTACACACACACACACTCACCATATACACACACACACTTACCATATATACACACACACTCACCATATACACAGACACACTTACCATATACACACACACACTCACCATATACACAGACACACTTACCATATACACACACACTCACCATATACACAGACACACTTACCATATACACCCACACACTTACCATATACACACACACACTCACCATATACACAGACACACTTACCATATACACACACACACTCACCATATACACAGACACACTTACCATATACACACACTCACCATATACACAGACACACTTACCATATACACACACTCACCATATACACAGACACACTTACCATATACACACACACACTCACCATATACACAGACACACTTACCATATATATATATACACACACACACACACCATATACACAGACACACTTACCATATACACACACACTCACCATATACACAGACACACTTACCATATACACAGACACACTTACCATATACACACACACACTCACCATATACACAGACACACTTACCATATACACACACACACACACACTCTTGAACATGAACATTTACTTTGGAAATGCCATGAAAAAAAGAAAATCACGTTACACCCACACCAAAAAATATTATGGGCAAAAAAGCCCTAAAACCTGGGGGTGAGGGGCAGGGAATTATGATTGCCTAGGGCAGCACAAAACCTAAATACGCCACGGTTGTAGTTTTTCTTATAGATGGCTGAAAAACTTGAGTGACACATAACATTAGCGCTGTAGAATCTGTTGGCACTCTACAAATGACCGATAATAATAATAATAATCATATACTTATAAGTAAAATATTTCTCTTAACTTTTATTGACTTGAGACTTATTTCTGTGATTTTTAAATAAACATAATTCTCATATATATTGACAGAAGAATTTCATATTATGTATAAATTTAGTCCTTTTTGGATGGCAAAACCTTGGAGAAACTCACTACATAAAGTTCTAACATAGAAATGTGACAGTTCTAGAACTTAATATTTGGGGGGCTAATTGGGGTACTAACCAATGTAGTGAAGACAACACACATAATATGGAGCCTTTTGCAGCACCCCCATAGAACCGCCATTGGAGATATCACTAACTATTGGTCTGTATGTGTCTTTTTTTTTTGCTGTAAAACTCACGGCAATACCATAATCCAGGCAACCACGCTAACTGCTGTGCGCAAGCGAAAAGGGGTTTATTTTGGCTGTTTGTGTGCGACGGTTTTTCACTGATATTACAAGTTGAAAGTAAACAAAAAAAGACTGCAAAGGGCTTTAGCATAGTGATACATACATATACATGTCTGAATAAGTATATATATGTTTATATACTGTATATATTTATATATATATATATATGTTTATATGTGTGTACATATGTATTTATGCATTTATATGTGTAAATATGTATTTACAGACATACAGTATATACACATATAAACACATAAATACATATAAATAAATACATATGTACACATATATAGACATATATAAAAGTGCATTGGAGCCCTTTGCAATTAAGTAGATGAAAACATGAAAAGCATATTAATGCAATATTCATATTTAATAAAGGTTTTAACTATGTATTCACTGTAAATATTTCATAGGGGAATATGTTCTAGATCTTTCTAAATAGGTATTCCTATAGATATCTGTATATATCTATAGCTATATATAATCAAGTACATATATAGGTATAGATATATATTGTACCAAAATACCATCAGATATGGCATGTGCAGGCACAGTAATTTTATTTTCCTATTCAGTTTAAGGAAGTTTACTTTGAGATCACGGCAAAGCATAGCATGATCTCAGCACTGCTGATGCTCACTGGCTATTTATTTTTTTTCAACTTGCAGCTGGACAGCAGCTGAAGTATAACTGTTAACAGAGCTCTTACTCTGGTGAGCTGAAGAAATTGTGAGGTAAAATATCTTCCTTTTTTTACATAGAGATGCTCACTTTCAAGAGATTTAGCATATGAGTATTATGTCATCTTATTTATTTATTTTTATTTCCCTAGGGAAATTCCTAATTTTGATTTTGTTTTTTATCTTTCCTGGATTTGAAATGTATGTGTACAGATTTATGTGTACGTGCATCTTTCTAACAAACAATAGCTATCTAAATGTATTTAATGTGTCGTACCTTGTAAGATATACAGTGATGGAGATCAAGTTTCAATGTGCAGGACTAACAACAAACAACAATTTTTCATTGATTTAGTGATTACCTTACAGGTTGAGCAGTTAAATCACAGATTGAGTAATTACATCACAGGTATTGAGTAATTACATCACAGATTGGGCCCATTTAATAGTATTTAGTGATGCCAATATGTAACCTGTGCAATTAATCTGTTGCACTAAAAAACCATAGACATATGTGTTTGTCTTTTAAATGGTTTTAAACAAGGCATTATGAGTATAGCGGGCATATGTTGTTTATCGATTCTGCAAAATGTCATTATATATTGCTTTAATAAATGTAATTTTCTGTCCCCTCTCAGCACCAAGTTTGTATGTGAGTCAGCAATCTCTAGTACAAACCTTTGTCCCTTAATGCGCAGAGTGAGTACCGTGACATCACACTTGTAATCAACAGCACTTACAGAAATGTGGGACCAAAGGGACATTATGAGAATTTCATGCTGGCGACAATATCCCAGCTGCTGCAGTATCACTGCAAGAATGTCACTTGTGCATCAATGTAGCCAAGACTGCAAACTTCGTATAAGACCTTGGATGTCAAATAGGTCAATAACAAATTGATTTGCAATGTGTAGCAGACTAGCAGCTCTGTCTAGCATTTAAAGGGTTAACCCAAACCCTAGCCTGGATCTATCCCTTCTTGAATCCAAGCCCTAACTCTAATGACTGATCAAATCAGCATGACACAACTGTGCAACTAGTGCTGTTGATTGGATCAGTTTCTTCTCAGGACCAGCAGAGCAGTACTTTAACTATGTATTTAATCATATGCAGGGTCACTAATGTTAAATTGACATGCTCTATCTAATTAGCCCTTTAAAGGGCTTTTATGTATGCAGTTGCAGCTCTTTTGCAGTGCAGTGATTCTGTTCTGACACCTACATTACAATGTAATTTTAAGTCAATGAATCCTAAACCTAAATACTACAATGTCCCCACTTCCCTGCTCAACATTCATACAGCAAGATGGGCAGTAAGGTCTGACCTCAACATTCTGTTTCCAACATTCTGGTGTATCATATAGGCACTGTACAATTGTATCTGGATGTTGTGCCATTGAATGGTGCATACACTTATAAAGCGAGCTTATTTACTGTTTTTTACCATATGAAATAATGTACATAACATTGTTTGTTCAATTATCTTATTGTTAAAGGATTTAGCATATATTCAAGGGAACTGAAAAGATTAGTGAAGTGGTCAGTATGGATTCAGAATATTAAATAAACTCTAATCGATTGTGGTATATTCCAATTGTTAAGAATTTATATTTTGTTGCTAATGTCTTCTGTGCTTTTAAAGGGACAGTCAACACTAAAAAATTTTATTGTTTAAACAGATAGACAAAGCCTTTATGACCCATTCCCCAACTTTGCATAAACATTTAAACCTCTATATTTCTGCCTGTTTCTAAGCCACTACAGACAGCCTCTTAACACATGCTTTTTTATTAGCTTTTCACAACAAGAGACTGCTAGTTCATGTGGGCCATATAGATAACATTGTGCTCACGCCCGTTGAGTTATTTAAGAGCCAGCACAACAACGCACTAATTGGCTAAAATGCAAGTCAATAGATAATAAATAAAAAGTCATATGATCAGGGGGCTGTCAGAAGATGCTTAGATACAAGGTAATCACAGAGGTAAAAAGTTTATTAATATAACTGTTAGTTATGCAAAACTGAAGAATGGGTAATAAAGGGATCATCTATCTTTTAAAACAATAACAATTCTGTTTTAGGCTGTCCCTTTAAGCTCAATACTTAATGCTTCCTTTTACCCTTTCCTTTATCATTTGTCAATATATTTGTAACATGTTTGTAGTGTCTGGACACTAATTGCATTAATAAATGAACATTCAGATATTATTTTGTTTGTAGAAATGTTCAACGTTTACAAGTTTGATTTGTTCACTATTTTAATGTTTTGATGAAACCATAAAGTGATTCCTGTTTGATGAAATGTAATTGTGAGACTGGCAGAAAACAAAACAAAAAAAAACTGCACAA
Source organism: Bombina bombina (assembly GCF_027579735.1). NCBI lineage: Eukaryota > Metazoa > Chordata > Amphibia > Anura > Bombinatoridae > Bombina > Bombina bombina. Next base: position 1,094,050,654 of record NC_069504.1, on the reverse strand, counting down.
CAGTAAAAATAAGGTTTCAACAGATTAAAAGTCCTAGAAAAATATTATATTTGTAGAAGTTGTGAAAACTGATGGATTGGAATAGGATTTTTTTTTAAAATAGGTTAAATATTGAGATGACTCTGCAATTGAAGACATCTTATCACAGTGAGAAGATTGAAATATACAATATAAGGCTCACTGTCATTCTTTATTTCATGAAAATAATATTGTAGATATCTGTCATTGGGTCTATCCTGTAAAAGTCAGACTGTCCACTGAAAACAGTGGTCTTAACTCAGTCATACTTAACTGATCCTACTTTGTTTAAGTTGACTTAGGATTTTTTTTTTTTTAGAAAAGCAGGACTTTAAAATCCAACTGCATTTTCAGAATAGCTGAAAAGTCATTGTTTTACCTGAGTGTGCTCAAAGGGACATAAAGTTCAAATTTAAAGGGACAGTAAAATCATAATTAGACATTTATGATTTAGGCAGAGCATACTATTTTAAACATCTTTCCTATTTAAATCTATTATTTAATTTGCTTCCTCTTGTTATCCTTTGCTGAAAGGTTTATCTAGGAAAGCTCAGGGGCAACAAAGAACCTAGGTTCCAGCAGCTGATTGGTGGCTGCATATATATACATTTTGTTATTGGCTCACCCGTGTGTTCAGTTAGCAACCAGTAGTGCATTGCTGCTCCTTCAACAAAGGATACCAAGAGAATGAGAGAAATTAAATAATAGAAGTAAACTGGAAAGTTATTTAAAATTATATGTTCTACCTAAATCATGAAAGATACATTTTGGGTTCCATGTCCCTTTAAGTCTCATATAGATCAAGGAGGGCCTATTGGTGGCCCATGGGCCACATGTAGCTCTCTGCACTAGTTTTTGCGGCCCCAGTGAAAGCGTAGAACTGTGAATGAAGGCCATAGTTTTTGTGGTCCTAGGAAAAAGTGGAACCTAATATATGTGCTTTGGGACTTCTTATTAATGGGCAATGTCAAATGAGCCCTATGAAAGGCAGAACAAAAGAGAGAGGGTTCCCTGCAGCATTACTTAAATCTGGCTCTTTGGCAAAACACATTTTTAGAAAATATATTTTTTGTGTTTTTAGTATTCAAAAATTAATATGTGGCCCTAATTGCTTCCACAATATTGATCTGCGGGCCCCATATGTTAGGAATGGGGCCCTCACTGATATAGAACATGTGATTTTAAGATACTTTCCAATTTACTTCTACAGAATGTCTAAGATACAGAACTTGGTTAGAGACCAAGGATGTACCCGTACACCACCGTTAATACTCCCATTTCATTTATATATTTCATTTATATATTTCATAGAAGTAATCCCAACAGGTCCTGACGATTTGCTTTTATTCCCCATGGTTTTTTTACTTCTCACAAGATTTCAATAAACAGATTGACAATAACGTTCTAGTAAAGACACAAAAATCCATACGAGAATGAGATCAACCAGGAGATTGTTGAAGAACAGGGACATAGATATGATTTTATTGGTGTAGAAGAATGTTGTGTAGCAATAGTAGATGAAGCAGGTTATGGAGTTGGACTTTTTGGAATCATGAAGTGGTGATGCTTGTGATGGGGTTAATGGAAGAGGCCAGTAAAGCCAGAAATTCAGTAATAGCTGAATCTTGAAGGAACTTTGGCTATTTTTCCTTACCCTGCGTGGGATTCAGAGACCACAGTGTTCTTCCTTTCTTTGGGCAGCTGAAGAAGAGACTTGTGTGGTTTTGAAATCTCATTGATACTTCAAGTGTGGTTATCCTCACACAGTGTAATTATAGGCATATCCCTTAGGTTTCCCATGCATTCTTAGCACTGGGATACAATTGTGCTCTGCGTCACTAAAACAAATCAACTTTTCTTTGATGATGTAGAGAGATTGTTCATCCAAGTCTCACTGATGCAAAGCCAGAAACCCAACTTTTCTCATTTCTCTCAGTACTGTTTTCTGAGGGCTGGTTTTCTACCAGTAGCAGCAAGTTGTTTTTTTGTAGTACAAGACTTTGATAAATTACTCCTCTGCAGTATCTGGTGGAGTTGGGAATACAGCCATCTTTCTCTTAACCAGTTCTATCCGGAAGCTGCATGTTTGTAGTCTGACTATCTAAGCTTACACAAAATAACAGAAGATGTAGGGGGACTAAAACAAAATTTCAGTCCCTCAAAAGTGTGCAGGATAGAAAAAGGCTGGACTGAAAATGGTAATATAACTTTTAAAGTGAGTGACTGTGTCTGTAATGTATCACAATTCATTTATTTTTGCCCATTATGATCCATTATTTTCCATTATTGTCAGTATTCATCTAGGCTTGTTGCTGATTATATTTAAGTTTTTATGAGTTCAAAGGATAGTCTAGAGTCCCTTTTTGATATATATTTTTGTCTTCTTAACTTTTTTTTAAACAAAATTTCATTTTTTTTCTGCTATAATCTGGATTTCTCTGATGTTTGTATAAACACATATTCAATCTGCTTGTAATGAAGTGCCCTGTTGTGTTGTAGTCACAAAGCATCATAAGAACCTACTTTTGGGTTTATTTGTTTCAATCTGAGAAAAAAATTGTCTTCCAGCATATGGTGTGGGGCCACAATGAGACTCTTTTTTTTTTTTTTGGTCAACATTGCCCAATACTGAATATTTTGTAGCTGCATTTTATAAATTATACACCAGGGGCCCGATCCGATATGCAGCGTCGCCCGCAAAAGCTGGCGACGGCGAATTTTGCGCGGGTTTTTGTATCCTATATACGGCGTAACCTAGAAGTTACGCTCGTATATTTCTGCCTTCGCCCGTAGTTTTTTGGGCCATAGACAGGTATACCAAACCCGCGCAGTTTGGTATCCAATATACAGCGTAAGGACTTACGTGGCGAAAATGGAGAAATATTACTCCATTTTCACCTCGCCACAAAATGCAGCCGTAGTAAGCCTTATGCTGTGTATTGGAGCCCCATAACTCCCTAAACTACCTGCAAAATAAAACCTAACGCATGCGCAATGTCTATCTACCTGTCAACCGCGAACTGCTAAATAAAACCTTACACCTAACGCATGCACAATGTCTATCTACCTGTCAACCGCGATCCCCCGCTGCAATCCCTAATAAAATATTTAACCCCTAAACCGCCGCTCCCGGACCCCGCCGCCACCTACATTAAATGTATAACCCCCTAATGTGAGCCCCTTACACCGCCGCCATCTACATTACATACTCCCTAATGTGAGCTCCTACCCCACCGCCAGCTATATTAAAATTATTAACCCCTAATCTAATCCCCCTACACTGCCACCAGCTATATTAAAATTATTAACCCCTAATTTAATCCCCCTACACCACCGCCAGCTATATTAAATACATTAACCCCTAATCTAATCCCCCTAAAGTAATCACCTCTATTAGGGCCTTTTGCGTGACATTGCCCCAAAGTAACAGCTCTATTGCCAGCCCTTAAAAGGGCTTTTTGTGGGGCATTTCCCCAAAGTAATCAGCTCTTTTACCAGCCCTTAAAAGGGCTTTTTGCGGGGCATTGTCACAAAGTAATCAGCTCTTTTGCATCTAATCTAAATCCCCCTACACCGCCGCCACCTATAATAAATGTATTACCCCCTAATCTAATCCTCCTACACCGCCGCCACCTATATTAAATAGATTAAACCCTAATCTAATCCCCATACACCGCCGCCACCTATATTAAATAGATTAACCCCTAATCTAATCCCCCTACACCGCGCCACCTATATTAACTATATTAACCCTAATTATATTAGGGTTAATATAGTTAATATCGTTATTATATTATATATATATATTAACTATATTAACCCTAATTATATTAGGGTTAATATAGTTAATATTGTTATTATATTATATATATTAAGTATAATAACCCTATCTAACTCTTAATAATTACATTGTAGCTATTTTAGGGTTTATATTTATTTTACAGGTAACTTGGTATTTATTTTAACTAGGTACAATAGCTATTAAATAGTTAATAGCTATTTAATAGCTACCTTGTTAAAATAATTACCAATTTACCTGTAAAATAAATCCTAACCTAAGTTACAAATACACCTACACTATCAATAAATTAAATAAACTACAAATATCTAAACTAAAATACAATTAAATAAACTAAACTAAATTACAAAAAAAAGCAAACACTAAATTACAAAAAATAAAAAGGATTACAAGAATTTTAAGCTAATTACACCTATTCTAAGCCCCCTAATAAAATAACAAAGCCCCCCAAAATAAAAAATTTCCCTACCCTAAACTAAATTACAAAAGTTAACAGCTCTATTACCAGCCCTTAAAAGGGCCTTTTGCGGGGCATGCCCCAAAGTAAACAGCTCTTTTGCCTGTACAAAAAAAACACAATACCACCCCTCAACATTACAACCCACCACCCACATACCCCTACTCTAAACCCACCCAAACCCCCCTTATAAAAAACCTAACACTAAGCCCCAGAAGATCTCCCTACCTTAAGTAGCTTAAAATTCTTGTAATCTGTTTTTATTTTTTGTAATTTAGTGTGTGTTTTTTTTGTAATTTAGTTTAGTTTATTTAATTGTATTTTAGTTTAGATATTTGTAGTTTATTTAATTTATTGATAGTGTAGGTGTATTTGTAACTTAGGTTAGGATTTATTTTACGGGTAAATTGGTAATTATTTTAACAAGGTAGCTATTAAATAGTTATTATTAATAGCTATTTTAGATTTAAATAGGAATATTTTAATTAATAATATTAATTAAATTTATTTTAATAAGAATTTAGTTAGGGGTGTTAGAGTTAGATAGGGTTATTATACTTAATATATATATATATATATATATATATATATATATATATATATATATATATATAATAACGATATTAACTATCTTAACCCTAATATAATTAGGGTTAATATAGTTAATATATATAATATAATAACTGTATTAACTATATTAACCCTAATATAATTAGGGTTAATATAGTTAATATAGGTGGCGGCGGTGTAGGGGGATTAGATTAGGGGTTAATGTATTTAATATAGGTGGCGGCGGTGTAGGGGGATTAGATTAGGAGGTAATACATTTATTATAGGTGGCGGCGGTGTAGGGGGATTTAGATTAGATGCAAAAGAACTGTTTACTTTGTTACAATGCCCCGCAAAAAGCCCTTTTAAGGGCTGGTAAAAGAGCTGATTACTTTGGGGCAAAGCCCCGCAAAAAGCCCTTTTAAGGGCTGGCAATAGAGCTGTTTACTTTGGGGCAATGCCACGCAAAAAGCCCTTTTCAGGGCTATTTGTAGGGTTAGACTTAGGTTTAGTGGTAGGGATAGTTTGTATTTTAGGGGTTAAATAATTTAATATAGGTGGCGGCGGTATAGGGGGATTAGATTAGAGGTTAATAAATGTTATATAGGTGGCAGCGGTGTAGGGGGATTTAGATTAGGGGTTAATTAATTTAATATAGCTTGAGGCGGGGTAGGGGGATTTAAATTAGGGGTTAATCATTTTAATATAGCTGGCGGCGGGGTAGGAGCTCACATTAGGGGGTAGTTAATATAGCTGGCGGCGGGGTAGGAGCTCACATTAGGGGGTAGTAAATGTAGGTGGCGGCGGTGTAAGGAGCTCACATTAGGGGGTAGTTAATATAGGTGGCGGCGGGGTCCGGGAGCGGCGGTTTAGGGGTTAATAACTTTATTAGGTGCAGCGGGGTCCGGGAGCGGCGGTTTAGGGGTTAATACAATTTTTATTATTAGGAGAGTGAGGGGGGATAGCGGATAGAGGGGTATACGTGTTGGGCTATGTTTGGGAGGCGTCTTAGACAGTACAGGAGATTTAATACTTTAGTCAGGTTTTTTATGCGCTGGCAGTTTCTAAATGCTGTAAGTCACTGGCGACTCCAGAAATTTGTACTTACGCAGATTTCTGGACATCGCTGGTTTAGCAGACTTACGGCACTTTAGCATCTGACGGCGCCGTATATGTGATAGCTCGAGTTGCGAGCTTAAACTACAGGCGGCGGGAGTTCCCTCGCTTGCGCCGCAAACTACGATCTATATCGAATCGCGTCCATGGACCGCAAACAATATTGAGAGCAAAACATGGTTGCTTTACATTATAGCAAAAAATGTACTTCTTCTCATCTCAAAATACAGAATATCTGCTTGTGACTCACCTATGCAGCTCAGGGTTCAGGGGAGGTTGCCCCTTCGTTTCTGCAACCATTTAATTCCTGTCTTCACTAAGAATAAATGGTTGACGTAGATGAGAATCCACTTGATGTGACTTTGATTTTGTGTATAAAGTAGGTTTGTGTTTACTGGTTAATAAAGTGCAAAATTAGCGCTGCGGAATCTGTTGGCGCTCTACAAATAACCGATAATAATAATAACCACGCTAACTAGTGAGCATATTACAAGTTCAAAGTAAACGATTGTGCTCAAGCGTAAACACATTTTGCACTCAAAGTATTAGCGCAGCTGAAGAGTAAGGGTAAAAAAAAATAAGTTCACCAAACACATCATAAACTATTACACTCGTATATACAATTGTTTTTATAAGGGTTAAAAGGGATATGGTATATGGCAAAGTTTTCTTCTTGAAATGATTAATCTTTATATATATTTATATATATATTTATACACACATACACATATAAACACACACATATATACTGTACTTTGTGTGTGTGTATATGTCTATATACATGTGTATTTATGTGTTTTGAGCCCTTTCCAGTCAAATACCTTGAAACATGAAATATATATATATTAAAATGTGTTTTACTCTGTTTTAAATAGAAATATTTTACATTCCAATGTTTTTCAGTTAGAAGATTATTTTTTTAATAGATATTTCTATCTGTAAATATATATCCAAACCTCTATATATATGTAGATATATACTGTAGGTATAGATATATATTTTACCAAAAAAACATTTTCTTCTATGTGAAGAAAATTGAAATGTAAAATATTCATAATTACCTTCGGCTTTATCTCTGTTGGTCTGTGCATTGGACTTTGGCTCTTGCGCTAACTTTTTACTTTCAATTTGTAACCCAGCCACTTTACTTTGAGTGCAGTTATTGCGCAAGCGAAAAATGTAGTTAGTGCGCCATTTGTAATCTGGTCGCATGTCTCCTGCAAATTAAGATAAATCAACAATAGCATCCGTGTTAATCAGAAAACTCTTTTTGGGGGAAACTGGGACTCTATTTTACCTTGTTTAAAACATCGCATTTTCATTGTTTTGTCACTTTTTAAGTGTTAAAATCTTTTTTCAACTTCATTTCACATATTAACAATCCTACTTGTTTCCTGGTTTACTAAACAGCTAAAAAAGTATTGTTCAAATGACACTTTCAAACATAGGCCTAGATTTGGAGTTTGGCGGTAGCCGTGAAAACCAGCGTTAGAGGCTCCTAATGCTGGTTTTAGGCTACCACCGGTATTTGGAGTCATTGAAAAAAGGGTCTAACGCTCACTTTTCAGCCGCGACTTTTCCATACCGCAGATCCCCTTACGTCAATTGCGTATCCTATCTTTTCAATGGGATCTTTCTAACTCCGGTATTTAGAGTCGTGTCTGAAGTGAGCGTTAGAAATCTAACGACAAAACTCCAGCCGCAGAAAAAAGTCAGTAGTTAAGAGCTTTCTGGGCTAACGCCGGTTCATAAAGCTCTTAACTACTGTGCTCTAAAGTACACTAACACCAATAAACTACCCATGTACCCCTAAACCGAGCCCCCCCCACATCGCCGACACTCAATTAAATTTTTTAACCCATAATCTGCCGACCGCCACCTACGTTATACTTATGTACCCCTAATCTGCTGCCCCTAACACCGCCGACCCCTATATTATATTTATTAACCCCTAACCTGCCCCCCACAATGTCGCAGCCAGCTACCTACAATAATTAACCCCTAATCTGCTGACCGCAAAGAGCCGCCACCTACGTTATCCTTATGTACCCCTAATCTGCTGCCCCTAACACCGCCGACCCCTATATTATATTTATTAACCCCTAATCTGCCCCCTCAACGTCGCCTCCACCTGCCTACACTTATTAACCCCTAATCTGCCAAACGGACCGCACCGCTACTATAATAAAGTTATTAACCCCTAATCCGCCTCACTAACCCTATCATAAATAGTATTAACCCCTAATCTGCCCTCCCTAACATCGCCGACACCTAACTTCAATTATTAACCCCTAATCTGCCGACTGGAGCTCACCGCTATTGTAATAAATGTATTAACCCCTAAAGCTAAGTCTAACACTAACACTAACACCCCCCTAAATTAAATATAATTTTAATCTAACGAAATTAATTAACTCTTATTAAATAAATTATTCCTATTTAAAGCTAAATACTTACCTGTAAAATAAATCCTAATATAGCTAAAATATAAATTATATTTATATTATAGCTATTTTAGGATTAATATTTATTTTACAGGTAACTTTGTATTTATTTTAACCAGGTACAATAGCTATTAAATAGTTAAGAACTATTTAATAGCTAAAATAGTTAAAATAATTACAAATTTACCTGTAAAATAAATCCTAACCTAAGTTACAATTAAACCTAACACTACACTATCAATAAATAAATTAAATAAAATACCTATAATTATCTACAATTAAACCTAACACTACACTATCAATAAATAAATTAAATACAATTCCTACAAATAAATACAATGAAATAAACTAACTAAAGTACAAAAAATAAAAAAGAACTAAGTTACAAAAAATAAAAAAATATTTACAAACATTAGAAATATATTACAACAATTTTAAACTAATTACACCTACTCTAAGCCCCCTTATAAAATAACAAAGCCCCCCAAAATAAAAAAATTCCCTACCCTATTCTAAATTACTAAAGTTCAAAGCTCTTTTACCTTACCAGCCCTGAACAGGGCCCTTTGTGGGGCATGCCCCAAGAAGTTCAGCTCTTTTGCCTGTAAAAAAAACAAAACAATACCCCCCCCAACATTACAACCCACCACCCACATACCCCTAATCTAACCCAAACCCCCCTTAAATAAACCTAACACTAAGCCCCTGAAGATCTCCCTACCTTGAGTCGTCTTCACCCAGCCGAGCCAAATTCTTCATCCAAGCGGAGCAAGAAGAGGTCCTCCATCCGGTAGAAGTCTTCATCCAAGCGGGGCAGAAGAGGTCTTCCATCCGATTGAAGTGTTCATCCAAGCGGCATCTTCTATCGTCATCCATCCGGAGCGGAGCGGTAGCATCCTAAAGACCTCCGACGCGGAACATCCATCCTGGCCGATCAGCCAATCAGAATATTCCTACCTTAATTCCGATTGGCTGATAGAATCCTATCAGCCAATCGGAATTCGAGGGACGCCATCTTGGATGATGTCATTTAAAGGAACCGTCATTCGTCGTTCAGTCGTCGGCCAGGATGGATGTTCCGCGTCGGAGGTCTTCAGGATGCTGCCGCATCGCTCCGGATGGATGACGATAGAAGATGCCGCTTGGATGAACACTTCAATCGGATGGAAGACCTCTTCTGCCCCGCTTGGATGAAGACTTTTACCGGATGGAGGACCTCTTCTTGCTCCGCTTGGATGAAGAATTTGGCTCGGCTGGGTGAAGACGACTCAAGGTAGGGAGATCTTCAGGGGCTTAGTGTTAGGTTTATTTAAGGGGGGTTTGGGTTAGATTAGGGGTATGTGGGTGGTGGGTTGTAATGTTGGGGGGTATTGTATGTTTTTTTTTACAGGCAAAAGAGCTGAACTTCTTGGGGCATGCCCCGCAAAGGGTCCTGTTCAGGGCTGGTAAGGTAAAAGAGCTTTGAACTTTAGTAATTTAGAATAGGGTAGGGCATTTTTTTTATTTTGGGGGGCTTTGTTATTTTATTAGGGGGCTTAGAGTAGGTGTAATTAGTTTAAAATTGTTGTAATATATTTCTAATGTTTGTAAATATTTTTTTATTTTTTGTAACTTAGTTCTTTTTTATTTTTTGTACTTTAGTTAGTTTATTTCATTGTATTTATTTGTAGGAATTGTATTTAATTTATTTATTGATAGTCTAGTGTTAGGTTTAATTGTAGATAATTATAGGCATTTTATTTAATTTATTTATTGATAGTGTAGTGTTAGGTTTAATTGTAACTTAGGTTAGGATTTTTTTTACAGGTAAATTTGTAATTATTTTAAATATTTTAGCTATTAAATAGTTCTTAACTATTTAATAGCTATTGTACCTGGTTAAAATAAATACAAAGTTACCTGTAAAATAAATATTAATCCTAAAATAGCTATAATATAAATATAATTTATATTGTAGCTATATTAGGATTTATTTTACAGGTAAGTATTTAGCTTTAAATAGGAATAATTTATTTAATAAGAGTTAATTAATTTCGTTAGATTAAAATTATATTTAATTTAGGGGGGTGTTAGTGTTAGACTTAGCTTTAGGGGTTAATACATTTATTACAATAGCGGTGAGCTCCAGTCGGCAGATTAGGGGTTAATAATTGAAGTTAGGTGTCGGCGATGTTAGGGAGGGCAGATTAGGGGTTAATACTATTTATTATAGGGTTAGTGAGGCGGATTAGGGGTTAATAACTTTATAATAATAGCGGTGCGGTCCGGTCGGCAGATTAGGGGTTAATAAGTGTAGGCAGGTGGAGGCGACGTTGTGGGGGGCAGATTAGGGGTTAATAAATATAATATAGGGGTCGGCGGTGTTAGGGGCAGCAGATTAGGGGTACATAGGGATAATGTAAGTAGCGGCGGTTTACGGAGCGGCAGATTAGGGGTTAAAAAAAATATGCAGGGGTCAGCGATAGCGGGGGCGGCAGAATAGGAGTTAATAAGTGTAAGGTTAGGGGTGTTTAGACTTGGGGTACATGTTAGAGTGTTAGGTGCAGACGTAGGAAGTGTTTCCCCATAGCAAACAATGGGGCTGCGTTAGGAGCTGAACGCGGCTTTTTTGCAGGTGTTAGGTTTTTTTTCAGCTCAAACAGCCCCATTGTTTCCTATGGGGGAATCATGCACGAGCACGTTTTTGAGGCTGGCCGCGTCCGTAAGCAACTCTGGTATCGAGAGTTGAAGCTGCGTTAAATATGCTCTACGCTCCTTTTTTGGAGCCTAACGCAGCCATTCTGTGGACTCTCAATACCAGAGTTATTTTAAAGGTGCGGCCAGAAAAAAGCCAGCGTTAGATACGCGGGTCGTTACCGACAAAACTCTAAATCTAGCCGTAAGAAAGCAGTACACAATTAAAATACAACAGGATGTTTATTGATGATTATTTTATTTTTGGATGTTTAAAAAAATGTTAAAGTGTCATGAAAGTCAAAATTAAACCTTCATGTTTGAGACAGAGCATTCAATTTTAAGAGACATTTCAAGGTAACCCTATTATGACTTTGTTCTGTTTGGTATCCTTTGTTGAAAAGCAAATGTAGTAAGGCTCATGAGCACCAATGCACTACTGTAAGCAGGTTAGTGATTGGTGACTGCACACATGTTCCTTTTGTCATTGGCTAATATTTAGCTAAAACAATGATGGAGCTGTCTGCTTAACCCATTTTCAGTGTTTAAACACAAAGGTAAAAGCAAAAGTGCAATGCTAATAATAACTCATTTAAGCATTTACTGTTTGCAATTTTAACACTAGCTTTAAAGAATCACTCAATGCTTTAGAATTGCATAATGAACACATACATAATAAAAAGACAATGCAATAACACTTACGGAATAGAAACTGTGTATATAAAAAGACTGAGCAAAATTTGAAAATGGAAGTAAATTGAAAAGTGTCTTCAAACTGCTGCTCTTTCTGAATCATAAAAGTTTGTTTTGACTTGAGTGTCCCTTTAACCATTTAACCCTACTCAGTGTTAAACCGGTTCTATGTAATCTATGGGGCATATTTATCAAGCTTGATGCCCCTTGTTTCTGGCGTGTTTCTACTCAATGCCAACAACTGACGAGCAGCTGTGAAATAATACAGTGCACCTTACGGATTTACAGACCCTCAACCCGGATTGATCATAAAGAGGGATATAACCGGAGGAAATCAGCCCATCCTAAAGTTGGACACAGCCTATAAAAACTTGCTACCAGACAAGAAGGGCCAACTACTAAAAAGCTTGACGTTAGGACAGGGGCTCACCACTAAAAACCGCCCTCTGCTACATACAACAGGCGGATCAGATCTGCAACGCCAGAATACAACAAAGGCGTGATTTTAGAATACAGACCGCATTACCGAAGCAGTAACACCTCGACGCCGGAAGACTACCTAGGCCCAGGAAAAGATTCAGAGACTTTGAATCCGCAAAGTACCAGTACAGTGACAGCGTGATATTCCAAGTACAATTTAATGAGAACCGGATCCATTCGTATCAACACTGTGGCACATTAATATCCTCTCTCTAGACGTAGAGAGAGGCATTAAAAACTTTTAAGGTACCGCTTAAAAACTTCTTATCTACGTACTCTATGCCTACACTGCATCTCAGCAGGTTATTTATATGTGATTTCTAATCTGAATTTTAGTACTCTATTTTTTTTAACTATTGGACGTCCAATTTAATTTTACCCCATTTCCATTTTATAAGCAACTGTATATGTATATTTTATAAGTGTTTGTCTAGATTTTTTGTATAATAAATATTATTTATCAATCACTTCACTTACAGTCTGTTATATAGATTGGTATACGTTTGAGATTAACCCTATTCTCCTACACTTTTGTAACCTGCTTATATCGAGCTAGTCTCAAGTGATAGGGAGCTTTAGTCATCTAAGAATTTAACATATAAGTGTTATACCGATCCACACAACTGATTAATACACATGAGCTTATAGCTATATTGAATTATCTCAGTACAACTTATATTTATTGTCTCCTTTACCGAACCTAAAAAGGGTCCTCTGAGAATATATTAATGTACTTTATATTGATCTATATTGATCTATATTGATTTTATATTGATCTTTATATTGATTTTATGAAATCATTTTTTCCTTGATATAACTATCTAAAGGTCCTTATTTATATTGAGAATATTTATGATTTTTTAATTATTACAAAAACAATACTCATTAAGCCTTAGGCTTCCAAGCGCCAGTACTACCTTGCCGAATCCAACCATTATTTTCCAGCACTGCCTTAACCCTTTTGGGTATTGAGTTCACCAGAGCTTCACAGGTTGCCACTGGAGTCCTCTTCCACTCCTCCATGACAACATCACGGAGCTGGTGGATGTTAGAGACCTTACGCTCCCCCACCTTCTGTTTGAGGATGTCCCACAGATGCTCAATAGGGTTTAGGTCTGGAGACATGCTTGGCCAGTCCATCACCTTTACCCTCAGCTTTGTTAGCAAGGCAGTGGTCATCTTGGAGGTGTGTTTTGGGGTCATTATCATGTTGGAATACTGCCCTGCGGCCCAGTCTCAGAAGAAGGGGATCATGCTCTGCTTCAGTATGTCACAGTACATGTTGGCATTCATGGTTCCCTCAATGAACTGTAGCTCCCCAGTGGTGGCAGCACTCATGCAGGCCCAGACCATTACACTCCCACCACCATGCTTGACTTTAGGCAAGACACACTTGTCTTTGTACTCCTCGCCTGGTTGCCGCCACACACGCTTGACACCATCTGAACCAAATAAGTTTATCTTGGTCTCATTGGACCACAGGACATGGTTCAAGTAATCCATGTCCTTAGTTTGCTTGGCTTTAGAAAACTGTTTGCATCATCTCTAGAAGAGGCTTCCTTCTGGGACGACAGCCATGCAGACCAATTTGATGCAGTGTGCGGCATATGGTCTGACCACTGACAGGCTGAGCCCTCCCCTTCAACCTCTGCAGCAATGCTGGCAGCACTCATACATCTATTTCCCAAAGGCAACTTCTGGATATGACGCTGAGCACATGCACTCAACTTCTTTGGTCAACCATTGCGAGGCCTGTTCTGAGTGGAACCTGTCCTGTGAAACTGCTGTATGGTCTTGGCCACTGTGCTGCAGCTCAGTTTCAGAGTCTTGACAATCTTCTTATAGTCTAGGCCATCTTTATGTAGAGCAACAATTCTTTTTTTCAGATCCTCAGAGAGTTCTTTGCCATGAGGTGCCATGTTGAACTTGCAGTGACCAGTATAAGAGAGTGTGAGAGAGCGATAACACCAAATTTAACACACCTGCTCCCCATTCACACCTGAGATCTTGTAACACTAATGAGTCACATGACACCGGGGAGGGAAAATTGCTAATTGGGCCCAATTTCAACATTTCCACTTAGGGGTGTACTCACTTTTGTTGCCAACAGTTTAGACATTAATGGCTGTGTGTTGAGTTATTTTGAGGGGACAGTAAATTTACACTGTTATACATGCGGTACACTCTCTACTTTACATTGTAGTAAAGTGTCATTTCTTCAGTGTTGTCATATGAAAAGATATAATAAAATATTTACACACATGTGAGGGGTGTACTCACTTTTGTGAGATACTGTGTATATATATTGTTTATATGTGTAGATATGTATATACATACAGAAAGAAAGAAAGTGAGAAAGAAAGTGAGAAAGGAAGGAAGGAAGGAAGAAAGAAAGAAAGAAAGAAAGAAAGAAAGAAAGAAAGAAAGAAAGAAAGAAAGAAAGAGAAATAATGAAAAATAGAAAGAAAGAAAAAGAAATAATGAAAAATAGAAAGAAAGAAAAAGAAAAGAATGAAAAATAGAAAGAAAGAAAAAGAAAAGAATGAAAGAGAAAGAAATAATGAAAAATAGAAAGAAAGAAAAAGAAATAATGAAAAATAGAAAGAAAGAAAAAGAAATAATGAAAAATAGAAAGAAAGAAAAAGAAATAATGAAAGAGAAAGAAATAATGAAAAATAGAAAGAAAGAAAAAGAAAAGAATGAAAGGAAAAGAAATAATGAAAAATAGAAAAAAAGAAAAAGAAAAGAATGAAAGAAAAAGAAAAGAATGAAAGAAAAAGAAAAGAATGAAAGAAAAAGAAAAGAATGAAAGAGAAAGAAATAATGAAAAATAGAAAGAAAGAAAAAGAAAAGAATGAAAGGAAAAATAAAGAAAATAATGAAAGAAAAAGAAAAGAATGAAAGAAAAAATAAAGAAAATAATGAAAGAGAAAGAAAGAAAGAAAGAAAGAAAGAAAGAAAAAGAAATCCACTTACCAGTCTGGTGTTCCCTGGTCTCAAGATAAGAACTTTCCTACCCACCAAGGATACCTTATGGTGAGATGTGCTCGCTGTGTCTACTGGCCTCTGATTATGTCCTGTATACACAGTTTGCCCTACAGGACATGGATCTTGTTGGTCTGTGTTGGATTAACATCTTAGCTCAAAATTGAAGTTGTACTGCATAGCTAGGTGTTGCAGAACTGTCTGACAGCCTAGGGGTTAAATATTTTGGTGGTTGATCAGAGAGTTTTCCTGGGGGTATTTGATGCCCTTGAGTGAATTAAATGTTAGAATAGAGTTCAGCCAATAGAATGCAAGCTCAATCTGATTGGCTGATTGGATCAGCCAATCGGATTGAACTTGAATCTGATTGGCTGATTCAATCAGCCAATCAGATTTTTCTAACTTAATTCCGATTGGCTGATAGAATCCTATCAGCCAATCGGAATTCGGCGGACGCCATCTTGGATGACGTCATTTAAAGGTACCTCATACGTAGTTCAGTAGTCGGCCGGGATGGATGCTCCGCGGCGGCGGAGCGAAGAAAGAAGATTGAAGATGCCACCGGAATAATGAAGACTTTGCTGCCGCTTGGAGGAAGACGTCGCCGGAGGAAGAATTCTTCTTTGCCGCTTGGAGGAAGACATCGCCCGGATCGGATCAGGAGTTCGGCCCG
Source organism: Bombina bombina (assembly GCF_027579735.1). NCBI lineage: Eukaryota > Metazoa > Chordata > Amphibia > Anura > Bombinatoridae > Bombina > Bombina bombina. The sequence continues at coordinate 1,094,034,767 of NC_069504.1, read as the reverse complement.
GTGTGGTGAAGACAAGGTAGGGAGATCTTCAGGGGGGTAGTGTTAGGCTTTTTTAAGGGGGGTTTGGGTGGTTTTAGAATAGGGGTATGTGGGTGGTGGGTTGTAATGGGGGGGGGGTATTGTATTTGTATGCAAAAGAGCTGAATTCTTTGGGGCATGCCCCACAAAAGGCCCTTTTAAGGGCTGGTAAGGTAAAGAGCTTTGAAATTTGTTTAATTTAGAATAGGGCAGGGAATTTTTTTTATTTTGGGGGTTTATTATTTTATTAGGGGGCTTAGAATAGGTGTAATTAGCTTAAAAATCTTGTAATCATTTTTTATTTTTTGTAATTTAGTGTTTGTTTGTTTTTGTAATTTAGTTTAGTTAATTTAATTGTATTTTTAGATAGATGTTTGTAGTTTATTTAATTTATTGCTAGTGTAGGTGTATTTGTAACTTAGGTTAGGATTTATTTTACAGGTAATTGGGTAATTATTTTAACTAGGTAGATATTAAATAGTTAATAACTATTTAATAGCTATTATACCTAGTTAAAATAATTAACAATTTACCTGTAAAATAAATATTAACCCTAACATAGCTACAATGTAATTATTAATTATATTGTAGCTATCTTAGGGTTTATTTTATAGGTAAGTATTTAGATTTAAATAGGAATATTTTAGTTTATAAATGAATTAGATTAATTTAATATAAATTTAGTTAGGGTTAGATAGAGTTAATATAGTTAATATAAATACTATAGTAACTATATTAACTATATTAACCCTAATATAATTAGGGTTAATATAGTTAATATATATAATGTAATACCTATATTAACTATAATATACTTAGGGTTAATATAGATAATATAGCTGGCGGCGGGGTAGGTAGATTAAATTAGGGGTTAATCATTTTAATAGAGATGGCGGCGGTGTTAGGGGCTTACATTAGGGGTTAATAATTTTAATATAGATGGCGGCGGTGTTAGGGGCTCACTTTAGGGGGTTATAGATATAATATAGCTGGCGGCGGGGTACGGGAGCAGCGGTTTAGGGGTTAATAACTTTATTAGGTTGCGGCGGGGTACGGGAGCGGCGGTTTAGGGGTTAATAGCTTTTTTATTGTTAGGATAGTGAGGGGGGATAGTTTATTTAATTTATTGCTAGTGTAGGTGTATTTGTAACTTAGGTTAGGATTTATTTTACAGGTAATTGGGTAATTATTTTAACTAGGTAGATATTAAATAGTTAATAACTATTTAATAGCTATTATACCTAGTTAAAATAATTAACAATTTACCTGTAAAATAAATATTAACCCTAACATAGCTACAATGTAATTATTAATTATATTGTAGCTATCTTAGGGTTTATTTTATAGGTAAGTATTTAGATTTAAATAGGAATATTTTAGTTTATAAATGAATTAGATTAATTTAATATAAATTTAGTTAGGGTTAGATAGAGTTAATATAGTTAATATAAATACTATAGTAACTATATTAACTATATTAACCCTAATATAATTAGGGTTAATATAGTTAATATATATAATGTAATACCTATATTAACTATAATATACTTAGGGTTAATATAGATAATATAGCTGGCGGCGGGGTAGGTAGATTAAATTAGGGGTTAATCATTTTAATAGAGATGGCGGCGGTGTTAGGGGCTTACATTAGGGGTTAATAATTTTAATATAGATGGCGGCGGTGTTAGGGGCTCACTTTAGGGGGTTATAGATATAATATAGCTGGCGGCGGGGTACGGGAGCAGCGGTTTAGGGGTTAATAACTTTATTAGGTTGCGGCGGGGTACGGGAGCGGCGGTTTAGGGGTTAATAGCTTTTTTATTGTTAGGATAGTGAGGGGGGATAGCGGATAGAGGGTTAGACGTGTCGGGCTTTGTTAGGGAGGCGTGTTAGACTTGTCGGGCTATGTTAGGGAGGCGTGTTAGACAGTGCGGGTGTTTTAGACTTTAGTCAGGTTTTATAGGCGCCGGCAGTTTCTAACGTGCCGCAAGTCACTGGCGACGCCAGAAATTTGTACTTGCGCAGATTTCTGGACATCGCTGGTTTGTCAGACTTACGGCACGTTAGCATCTGACGGCGACTTATATAGGATAGCTCGAGTTGCGAGCTGAAACTGCGGGCGACGCCGGTTCCCTCGCTTGCGCCGCAAACTGCGATCTATATCGGATCGCGCCCCTTGTAAATACAATATTTATTGGCAGCAAATTAACATACCCGCAGAGTTTGAATATTATTAGAACTTTGCTGGAATTGTCTAGAGACGACAGAATTTGCCTCTGTCATTAGGTTAATAAAATCCCATTATATGGCTTCAGTAGAAATGATAAGATAATAATAACTGCAAATTATGTACAGATACAGATTTCAGACATAAATTGCAGGAAAGGGAGGCAAAATCAATAATGAAAATGCTTTGCAATTTTTTTTCTTTGCATAATTAAGTATTTTATTTTACAGCCTCAAAGTTTTTTTTTAAATGGACGGTATACTAAAAAAAAAACTTTAATTTATATGAAAGAGCAGCATTGAAACATTGATTTTAATTTTATAAAAATATGAAGTAAAAGCTTTTTAAAATTAAATTGATAGTGCAACTGTTTTAATTGTGTACTTCTATTTTTCATTGAATAAAAGTCACTCTCTACTGATGTTCATTGGCTGCTAGGTACCTCCTGTTAATGCTCATTGGCTGACAGGTACCTCCTGTTAATGCTCATTGGCTGACAGGTACTTTCTATCAATGTTCATTGGCTTATAGATACTTCCTGGTAATGCTTATTGGCTGTTAGTTACTTAGTGTTAATGTTCATTGGCTGATAGGTATTTCCCGATAAAGCTCTTTGATATTAGTTTGAAGTACCTATACATGAATCAGTATTATTACAAAGTGCTCATCTGATAAAAGTTTATTAGTTTAAATTTAAGCAGCTTTTACAACCTATTTGTTTTCAGTCAATATGCTTAACTGCTGTTCTTTTATTTGGATGATAGATTTTTGTTGAGTACAGTGTTCCCTTATAGCAATATGTTACTTATTTTTTAGTTGCAATGAAATTTAAATTATGATTATGTTGTTAGAAACATATTACAATTTTTTTAACTCATGTAAGAACATGGCAACAGACATTTTTTTCCACAAAAGTGTTTTAAAATAATACAAGGCACTTGCCTAGGGCGGCAGATTTGGAGGGGCAGCACTTTTTGAATGTCACTACACACACACTCACTACACTCACACATATGCACACACACTGACATATACCCTTGAACATGAATAGTTACTTTGGAAATGCCATGAAAAAAAAATGTCATGGTTCACCCTTACCAAAAATATTATGGCCAAAAAAGGCTTATAACTGGGGAGGGGGCAGAAAACCTAAATGCGCCATTGAGATATATATATATACAGTATATATGTTTACAATCATTTTGTATAAAGATGGGGCAGACCCTTAATCGCAAAGTATATACATCAATGCTAGAGAGAAAAAAGCAATGAGATAATACTCAAAAGTTTACAAAAGACAGGAAATTCAGCTCTCTTTTATTTGTTTTTTTTAAAAAAGAATTTATTATTTAGTATTAAAATTAAAATATTTTTTTTGACAAAATTTTTTTCATTATTGCTTTAAGTACAGTGCAAGAAAAACACATATATCTGCAATGACAGAATGCACACATACATTAAAACAGACATTTAAACCCACATGACGGCTTTAAACGGATATGAAACTCAAATTATTTTCTTTCATGCAATTTTAAACAACTTACTAATTTACTTTGTTATCAATGGACATAGATCTACATTATGCGGTACGATGGGCTATCAACCGCATGACGTAGCTCTATGTCCATTTGGCCCAAGGAGTTAAAACAGATACAGGAAGTGAAAAGTTGAGGCCTTGGGAGGCTTATTTACATATCCTTACCCAGAATTCTTTGCTCCAAAAGCAAAAACTGTGAGTTGGGTTTACTGTGGTAGAATCTGCAGATGTGCTATACAACGATCAAGTGTGTGTCACAGTAGGTTTTTTTTCCCTTCTAATTGTTACTCATCATAACTTATATTGACATACGTAACACAAAGATGAGGCACTGTGTTGCTCATTTCTATAGCCTTACCCAGAATTTCTTGTGTCACTGGAAACTCTGCTGTGGTATTCTAATCAGAGATGATGATATATTTTGTCACTATCCTCTCTATGAGAGTTTTTATGAATGTATGTATATATATATATATATATATATATATATATATATACAGTGTATATATATATATATATATATATATATATATATATGTGTGTGTAGTTCTGGGGTCCAAGCACTCACTGTAAATGTGTATTGCCTGGGTTCACCCTATGGTAGATAGGTAGAAACTTCAAGGAAAGAAGAGGCACTCACAGGACTTAGTTAACATACATTTTATTAGTTTTTCATCAATTCAGTCAATGTTTCGGTCCTCACAGGGACCTTTGTCAAAACTGTTTCTCAATACGAGAGTGTATGATATGTTCAGCAGTGAATTGATGAAAAACTAATCAAATTTATGTTAACTAAGTCCTGTAAGTGCCTCTTCTTTCCTTGAAATTTATATATACCGTATATGTATATATATATATATATATATATATATATATACAAGTTTATATGTACACATATGTATTTATGTATTTATATGTGTATATATGTGTTTACAGACATATATACACATGTAAATACATAAATAAACACACACACACACATACACACATATATATATATATATATATATATATATATATATATATATATATGTGCATTGGAGCCCTTTGCAGTTAAGTAGTTGAAAACATGAAAAATCATATTTATGCAATATTCATTTTTAATAAAGGTTTTAACTATTTATATACTGTAAATTCGTATATATATACTGTAAATATGTATATACTGTTTGTCATTCCAATTTTCTGCACATAGCAGAATATTATTTATGTATTTGTAAATAGATATCCCTATATATATATATCTATACCTATATACAATCATCTATATATATATATATATAGGTACAGGGAGTGCAGAATTATTAGGCAAATGAGTATTTTGACCACATCATCCTCTTTATGCATTTTGTCTTACTCCAAGCTGTATAGGCTCGAAAGCCTACTACCAATTAAGCATATTAGGTGATGTGCATCTCTGTAATGAGAAGGGGTGTGGTCTAATGACATCAACACCCTATATCAGGTGTGCATAATTATTAGGCAACTTCCTTTCCTTTGGCAAAATGGGTCAAAAGAAGGACTTGACAGGCTCAAAAAAGTAAAAAATAGTGAGATATCTTGCAGAGGGATGCAGCACTCTTAAAATTGCAAAGCTTCTGAAGCGTGATCATCGAACAATCAAGCGTTTCATTCAAAATAGTCAACAGGGTCACAAGAAGCGTGTGGAAAAACCAAGGCGCAAAATAACTGCCCATGAACTGAGAAAAGTCAAGTGTGCAGCTGCCAAGATGCCACTTGCCACCAGTTTGGCCATATTTCAGAGCTGCAACATCACTGGAGTGCCCAAAAGCACAAGGTGTGCAATACTCAGAGACATGGCCAAGGTAAGAAAGGCCGAAAGACGACCACCACTGAACAAGACACACAAGCTGAAACATCAAGACTGGGCCAAGAAATATCTCAAGACTGATTTTTCTAAGGTTTTATGGACTGATGAAATGAGAGTGAGTCTTGATGTGCCCATGCGCGAAACGCGTAAGATTGGAGCTTACCTTGCATCCAGAAAGCCTATCTTGCAATAAAACTTTTTCTTGACACCTGGACTCAGCCTTCCTTCTTCCTCATTTTGTGGGCCAGATGGATGGGCCCGTGGCTGGATTGGTAAAGGGCAGAGAGCTCCAGTCCGACTCAGACGCCAGCAAGGTGGAGGTGGAGTACTGGTTTGGGCTGGTATCATCAAAGATGAGCTTGTGGGGCCTTTTCGGGTTGAGGATGGAGTCAAGCTCAACTCCCAGTCCTACTGCCAGTTTCTGGAAGACACCTTCTTCAAGCAGTGGTACAGGAAGAAGTCTGCATCCTTCAAGAAAAACATGATTTTCATGCAGGACAATGCTCCATCACACGCGTACAAGTACTCCACAGCGTGGCTGGCAAGAAAGGGTATAAAAGACGAAAATCTAATGACATGGCCTCCTTGTTCACCTGATCTGAACCCCATTGAGAACCTGTGGTCCATCATCAAATGTGAGATTTACAAGGAGGGAAAACAGTACACCTCTCTGAACAGTGTCTGGGAGGCTGTGGTTGCTGCTGCACGCAATGTTGATGGTGAACAGATCAAAACACTGACAGAATCCATGGATGGCAGGCTTTTGAGTGTCCTTGCAAAGAAAGGTGGCTATATTGGTCACTGATTTGTTTTTGTTTTGTTTTTGAATGTCAGAAATGTATATTTGTGAATGTTGAGATGTTATATTGGTTTCACTGGTAAAAATAAATCATTGAAATGGGTATATATTTGTTTTTTGTTAAGTTGCCTAATAATTATGCACAGTAATAGTCACCTGCACACACAGATATCCCCCTAAAATAGCTATAACTAAAAACAAACTAAAAACTACTTCCAAAACTATTCAGCTTTGATATTAAACAGTTTTTTGGGTTCATTGAGAACATGGTTGTTGTTCAATAATAAAATTAATCCTCAAAAATACAACTTGCCTAATAATTCTGCACTCCCTGTATATATTGTAAAAAAAAACATCATATATATGTAGAAATAGGAAGAACATTGGAATGTGAAATATTCATATTTTCATGTCGGGTAAGCACACATGAGAATATGCTATTGGGCTTGCGCAAGAGTGGGTGTTTTTTTTTTTCCCCACTTTTTTTCTCCATTAACTTCTTTGGAGGAATACGTGAATGCGCACACAATATTCTAACACCTAGATTACGAGTTTTGCAGTAACAGGGGTGTGGTGCTAACAAGCCTTTTTTTCCCAACGTTCCCTTAAGACAACGCTGGTATTACAGGTTTTTTTAAATCCGGCGTTAACCGCAAAAAGGGGAGCGTAGAGCAGAATTTAGCTCCACATCTCACCTCAATACCAGCGTTGCTTAAGTCAGCGGTGAGCTGGCTAAACGTGCTCGTGCACGATTTCGCCATAGGAAACAATGGGGCTGAGCTGGCTGAAAAAAAACCTAACACGTGCAAAAAAAGCAGCTTTCAGCTCCTAACGCAGCCCTATTGTTTCCTATGGGGAAATGAATTTTATGTCTGCACCTAACACCCTAATATGAACCCCGAGTCTAAACACCCCTAATATTACACTTATTAACCCCTAATCTGCCGCCCCCGCTATCGCTGACAACTACATTATATTATTAACCCGTATTCTGCTGCTCCGGACACCGCCGCCACCTACATTATACCTATGTACCCCTAATCTATTGCCCCTAACATCGCCGACACCTACATTATATTTATTAACCCCTAATCTGCCCCCCCCAATGTCGCAACTATATTAAATTTATTAACCCCTAATATGCCGCCGCCAATGTCGCCACCACTATTATAAATTTATTAACCCCTAAACCTAAGTCTAACCCTAACACCCCCCTAACTTAAATATAATTTAAATACATCTAAATAAATTTACTACAATTAAATAAATTATTCCTATTTAAAACTAAATACTTACCTGTAAAATAAACCCTAAGCTAGCTACAATATAACTAATAGTTACATTGTAGCTAGCTTAGGATTTATATTTATTTTACAGGCAACTTTGTATTTATTTAACTAGGTACAATAGTTATTAAATAGTTATTAACTATTTAATAACTTCCTAGTTAAAATAAGTACAAAAGTACCTGTAAAATAAACCCTAACCTAAGTTACAATTACACCTAACACTACACTATAATTAAACTAATTACCTAAACTACTTACAATTAATTGCAATCAAATTAAATAAACTAAATTACGGAAAAAACCCCCACTAAATTACAGAAAAAAAAGAATTACAAGAATTTTAAACTAATTACACCTATTCTAGTCCCCCTAATAAAATAAAAAAGCCCCCCAAAATAATAAAAATCCCTACCCTATACTAAATTACAAATAGCCCTTTAAAGGGCCTTTTGCGGGGCATTGCCCCAAAGTAATCAGCTCTTTCACCTGTAAAAAAATACAATACCCCCCAACATTAAAACCCACCACTCACACACCCAACCCTACTCTAAAACCCACCCAATCCCCCCTTAAAAAAAAACTAACACTACCCCCCTGAAGATCTCCCTACCTTGAGCCGTCTTCACCGAGCCAGGCACAAGTGGACCTCCAGAGGGGCAGAAGTCTTCATCCGATCCAGGCAGAAGAGGTCCTCCAAGCGTCAGAAGTCTTCATCCAGGTGGCATCTTCGATCTTCATCCATCCGGAGCGGAGCAGGTCCATCTTCAAGACAGCCGACACGGAGCCATCGTCTTCAATCGACGTCCTAACACTGAATGAAGGTTCCTTTAAATGACGTCATCCAAGATGGCGTCCCTTGAATTCCGATTGGCTGATAGGATTCTATCTTGATAAAGGCAGGTAACTCTGCCGAAACGCGTAGATTTGCTTACAGTTACTAAGAGAAATACACTTATTCTTCCACCCTGCACATTACAGGTTCATTTCGAGCTCTACAATTCAAGCAGAGTAAGATATATGAATAATTCCTGTGTGCGGCGTTTATAAGTGTAAATATCCACAGAGCTCTAATCTATCTCATCTGGCTGCACGGCGGCATAAACAACAGGTTCATTTCTGGCTCATACACAATATCTGAGCTGGATATATGAATAATTCCTGTATGCCTACAAGCTACCTCTAGTTGTAGTTATAATACTACCATCTATCCAAAGGACTGCTGAATAAAGAGCACCTTACAAGGAATTTCTATCCACTTGGAGCGCAAACGGACACTTGTTTCCATTTCATCTACATTGTTGCTGTTTGGAAATCAGCTGATTTACTTTTCTCCTACAGGAGAGATTCGAGGACAGCGACCTGTTACTTGCAAGTATCCCTTCTGTTACGGAATAGTTTTGACATTTTATTATATTTTTTCCCCTTTTTTCTATACCGGTATATATATTTTTCAAATATAAAGCTACATTACAATTGTTTGGATACTATTGGACCAGTACGACTAGTCACATGACGTGACGTCACCACTCACGGATCACACGCTTCATGGACACAAACAGAAGCTGCTGGTTTGTTATTCACCACAAATCTGTTTTATTATTTAATTTTCATTCTCATTAAGTGCTCATAAGATTGGACTGCCTCAGCACATTTACAGCAAAATCAAGTCTTTTCGTTGTGTATTGTTATTTTTAACTTAGCAATCGCTAATTTTAAAAGGTTAAGAAATACATATAGGTTAAAATTCTATCTCTCTGATGCCGGCATCTTAGATTCATATGAGTCTTCTGAATTATATTTTATCATATGTCATATGTGTAATTTGCATACTTTGTTGATATTTATTTATTTCATTTTTATTAAATTGACATTTTATCGTCACCATTGGTACCTTTTTTCCATTCACATATAATCAACATCTTGATTTATAACTTTATAACACTTCATTATTTCTGGTTTGATCCTCACAGAGCGCTTATCCCACCCCTCCCCACTTTTTATTGCTTGTTTTAGTCTATATTTGGAGATTATACTAGACTACTTAGGGATTTAAGCATACACCTCACTAGTTAGCACTCACACCACCCTCCCCTTTGTTTCATAGGATTCTATCAGCCAATCGGAATTAAAGTAGGAAAAATCCTATTGGCTGATTGGATCAGCCAATAGGATTGAGCTCGCATTCTATTGGCTGATCCAATCAGCCAATAGGATTAAAACTTCAATCCTATTGGCTGATTGGATCAGCCAATAGGATTTTTCCTACCTTAATTCCAATTTGTTGATAGAATCCTATCAGCCAATCGGAATTCAAGGGACGCCATCTTGGATGACGTCATTTAAAGGAACCTACAGGAGCAGCTCTGTCTCTCCTGCTCGTTTTTTAATTTGCTTACTCTTGTGGTAAAAAATGGTATATTAGAAATCATAGTGGTAAGAATTACAGCCTCCAGTCTTTATCAATAATAGATTAAGCATTAATTCAGCCCTCGGATTGTAAGGGCTTAGTTTACTACAATAATCACTAGACTGAGGACTGTTAAACATTACTAATAATTCTCTTTACAATTTATTGATATTTTGCAATCCACTGAGTTTAAGTGTTTTTAACTAATAGCCTTTGCTACTGTATGTGTGTATGTTCCTAGTTGATTCAAATAAAGATACAATGTATGAATGATATGGAACGTTTTTAATACTTAGATAACCTCTGATTCTGCAGAGTTAACCTTTACTTGATATTTGTGGAACTGCTTTTTCTTTTAAACTTGATTGCATTCTCAGTTACAATTAGTTTAACTAGTTGTCCCAAGCAAAAACTACCAGTGAGTCAATCAGAAGTGTTAGTTGCCCAACTGGGTCATGTGACTAGTGCTGCTGAATGAGTCAGTGGGGTAGATTTAACAAATGTCGAGCGGACATGATTCGCTATAGCATTCGCTGTCGGCATTTATCATAGCACAAGCATTTGTGGTGAAATGCTTGTGCAATGCTGCCCCCTGCTCACCGGCGGACAATCAGCCGCTAGCAGGGAGTGTCAATCATCCTAAAACGATGGGCGTAGAAAGCAGCATCCGCTGCTCAATAATTCTACCTTAGTGTCTGCTTTTACTGAAGACCAGCATTTCTCTGTGGCTCCAGAGCAGTACTTTACCCATGTGCATAACTCATTTGTGGGGGGAGGTTAAACACATAGATTAGCAGGGTCAAAAGTGATATAATTAACTAAAGAGAGATTTCCACTATGCCACTTACATTCCTTTTAGTGTCTTGTGCTGATGTGAGGCCTGAGACCCATATGTCATTAAAACTGTGTGGGACTTTGCATTTGAAACAATTGTTTAAAAATACCTTAATTTAATGTAACTTCTTGGCCAGGAATGGGCATTGCATGGGCAATCGCTCATAACACATTTTAAACATTAAACGCTTTGATATTACACTATATAATGTTTAATTATGTGTAGTAAAAAATGCATTACGTGTTTATAATTTAATTTGTCTCTGTTTCCTATAATTAAGTCTGAAAATGATGGATTTTCTAATTCCCCTGAGTCTCTATAAAGTATAGGGTGACGCCATGTTGTAACTTAGTTATCCTACATTACAGCCTGATCCCCTGCTGAGCTAATGTAGTAACAGTTATAAATCAACTGATAAAGTAACTATCTAAATTCAGTACAGCAATTGTTTGTACACTATAGTGGCTCTTTTATATCTGCCCCAATTCTCTTCAGCAGAAAAGACTGGATAAGGAAAATCTAGGTTTCAATATGGCGGCACCCATTACTTCATAGTAACTAAAATCTTTTTTTATTCCCCTGTTATCCTATGGTGATGGTATCTCCCTCCCTTTGGCATGAAGAATAGTATGGTTTACATTTCTGAATGGGCTGCATAATTAAAATTTAAAGTACCATGAAAACATTTCTTTCGTGATTCAGATGTACAAATTTTAAATTCTAATGTATTTCTATGACCAAATTTATTTTTTTCTCTTTCTATTTTGTTGACTATATGGAAGCAGTTTTATAGGAATGCTTTTAAAGGGATACTAAACCCAATTTTTTCTTCTTTCATGATTCAGATAGAGAAGGCAATTTTATGCAAGTTTCTAATTTACTTCATTTTATCCATTTTTCCTTGTTCTCTTGGTATCTTTATTTGAAAAAGCAGGAATGAAAGCTTTGGAGATGGCCCATTTTAGGTTCAGCACCTGGATTGCGCTTGCTGATTGGATAGCTAAATGTAGCCACCAATCAGCAATCACTATCCAGGGTGCTGAACCAAAAATGAACCGGCTCCAAAGATTTCATTTCTGCTTTTTCAAATAAAGATACCAAAACAACGAAGAAAATTTGATAATAGGAGTAAATTAGAAAGTTGCTTAAAATTGCATGCTCTATCTGAATCATAAAAGAAAAAAATTGGGTTTAGTACCCCTTTAAAGGACTAGTAGATTTGCATAATCAATAAATGCAAGATAACAAGACAATGCAATAGCACTTTGTCCGAACTTCAAATGAATAGAAGATTTTTTTTTCTGACAATTTTAAAAGTTATGTCTATTTCCACTCCCCCTGTACCATGTGACAGCCATCAGCCAATCACAAATGCATACACGTACCATGTGATAGCTATCAGCCAATCACAAATGCATACATGCTTATTCTTGCACATGCTCAGTAGGAGCTGGTGACTCAAAAAGTTTAAATATAAAAAGACTGTGCACTTTTTTTTAATGGAAGTAAATTGGAAAGTTGTTTAAAATTGCTGCTCTATCTGAATAATGAAAGTAAATTTTGACTTGAGGGTCCCTTTAAAAATGATTGCAAATTGCTGCCATATATTCTCCAGACACGTGCACACTCACAATGCCTACCTAGGTACTGTATTCTCCTCAACAAATAATACCAGGAGAACAAAGTAAATTTGATAGTAGAATTAAATTGGAAACTTTCTAAAAAAGATATATCAGAAAAATATATTTTAGAAATAAAGATATTTCACAAAAAATATATCTATCTGAATCCTAAGAGAAAATAATATGGGATTCATGTCCCTTTACATTTTTACTATATTTTGTGTGGACAGGAGCTCTGCTGAAAAGCAATGCAAGTTATTTTATGCTACGGACCAGTGTGCCACACACATACATAATAGCAATAGAGAGGTTGTTAGTGAATCATCTGGTACATATACAGACCAAGACCTATTACTTATATTAGAAGATACTTTAATGTGTAGATTGCAGTGGTAAGGAAGGGAAGGGGTTATATGAGAGGAACCTTCAAATATATTAAGGAATTTAATATATTTCAGGAGGGAAGCATTTTTGAGAAAATGAGGAATACTAGAACAAGAGGACGTGATTTGAATCTGAAGTGTGGAAGATTCCCGGGTGAATTTTCAAAAGTACTACTTTGCAGAAAGGTCAGTGGATATGTGTAATAGCCTTACACTGATAGGGAATAACACAAAAGTAGAACAACCTCAGGAGATAGGCATTATCTGTTAGACATATCTGTGGATTTAAAGTGAGATTCTAGCGTAAACATAAAATGCTCTATTTCATTAAATAATTTTTTTTTAATATATAAAAAAGTCCTTTCTTTTACTATGTGTTTACCACTTTCAAATGAATGAAAACGAAGTTAGAATTGCAGTCCTGGAACTCCCCCTGTGATTGGAGCATATACATGTATGAATGCTTTTTATTTGCTCTCCATCATCGGTATTGGAGCTTAGCTTTAACTATGCATTTAACCCTTTTGATAGGATTGAAACACATAGAAAACAATAAAGAAGTTAATAAGATGTAATGAATTAGAGCATTTTAGTTTTACAGACAATCGTCCCTTTAAATCAGTTTGAGCACAGAGAGTCTGACTAGGTTAGGCTTCTAGCAAATTTGGGGGCAAATTGATTAAACAGTTGAGTGATGTCATGTTACACATGAAGACTAATTATGCATTAGAGTTATAGTATATTGTAGATTGGGAAACGTAGATGGTCCAGTTGGTTTTAAGCAGAATGAAATCTTTATTTCTACGTATGTAAATCTGTTGATTAAATCTTAGGCTGTGATCGCTAGCTGCAAGGTAATCTGGTGAACGTCCTGTATGCTGTTTCAATTTAACGTTCGCTGCTAAGACTTTTTTCACACAGTGCGTCAATTTTGAGACACCTAGATGTAAACCCTATTGTAAGTCAAATTTCAGTGAGTGACCCACTCAAAGTATATATTGTTTTTTTCAGCTGGCCCAGCAGATCCACAATATACCATTATTACATTTATAATTCATGGGAATTGAAATAGATTTTATTAAATAATACTGAATAGCCAAGTGGCCACTGCTGTTACTGTGATCACCTAACTAAATTGTCATCATGAGCAGCCATGTGAAATAGGGGTCCATACAGGCTTTTGGGGGTTATAATATAGATTAGAGAGATCCCATTGTTCAGAACAGAAACAAAAGCACCTTTTTCTTGCAAAGTGTTCATTGTTACCACAATGATCACCTGACTATACAGACAAAATTCATATATTTTTTTAAGAGAAGGACTTGTCTACTAGACAATAAACTTTGTTAGGGGTCTCTACACATACCAGATTTTGCACATATAATGTCCCATTCCAAGGAGAATCCAAGCAGGGGATTCTCTTTGGAATTAGGGATGTTGGATGTTTGTAGCTGCTGTGGGAGCTGATATTGAGGGGATTTAGGAACCTCCCCATCCCAATGAGGGGTCTTGGAGGTTTGTAACTGATGTGGGAGCTGATACTGAGGGGATTTAGGAACCTCTCCATCCAGCTACCTTGCAGCTGCAGTGAGCTTCCCAGTTCTGCCCCCTTTGTGATGTCACCACTCGCATATCTGGTGATGTCAACGACACTCCCATAAAGCCTGGGAGTGCCGCCCACTAGGCCAAAAACGATCACCAACCTGTAGTATGGGGAATCGCTGAAAACACCGTTTGATCGGCAATCACCCTGCATGACAAGAAGGGCTCGTCATGCGCCTTCAGGTAGTGATGTGCATGACGAGAACACCTTGCAACAAGTCAGCACCCAATGCAATGCTATATAAATAAGATTATATTGTATTGTATGTATGTGTTTAGATGCTATTATGGCTCTGCCAGTTTTACATTCAATTTTGTTTAAGCATTAATGATAGTTATGTGCTGATATATTTAAACAAGTACAATGTTGCAGCCCTCTAGTATCCAAGGAGCAAGCCCAGCACCAGCTAGGCTTGTGCCTAGGGCGGCACAACTAGGAAAATCAAATTATGAGGGGAAATTATATGGAATAATATCTTCCCACTCCAATGCTCACTAAGGGCCAGATTAACGAACAATTGCCAGATCTGATGTTAAAATAAAAATAAAAAAATGCTAACACTCACAAGGGCTGGGAATTCTCTATAAAAAGGGTCTGTCCCTGCGATCTGCGAGATGTCTCCTATAGAAAATAATAGAGCTTTTTGGAAACGGAAACTCCCCTGAGGAGAGTAAAGTTAGCAGGGTGCAGGGAGTGAACTTTACAAATGAAATACTGCTGCCAAACAAATCAGATTACTCCGCTCTCAGTGTATAGTATTATAGATTCACCTCTATTTTCGTATACCTGTGTTTTTCTGTTATGGTATTTTGCGTAATTTGAGACAATTTCACAACCTTTCACGTTGCAAGATAAAACTGAGAGATCTGCATTGGGGAAATGTGTAGAGAATACGACAGACCTCAGAGAGATAAGGAAAACTATAGGCTTTTAAATTTCTATTAAAAGTATGAATTTCACAGCAGTTCTGGTACGTGCGCTGTAGTTTTATTACATGTAAATATCTTTTTCCTGCAAAATGTTTTTGTTAATTACAAGATATTGCAGCCAAGTCTTAACATTTTTTAAACAAATTAACAATTTTGAATGCAATAATTTTTCAATAGCCAAACCCAACCACCATTTTCCTTATCGGAAGAGCCAATCTGATCTTTAGTCCACAGAGAAAAAGGCTAGACACAAACATATTGCTAGCATTAAGTTTTGGCAAGTAATTATTGTTAAGCTGAATGTGTATATTTATGTAAAGTTGTCTCCATTATAAGCCAGTTTTTTTTGTTTTTTTTAAAGATTAGCATTAGATTAGATCATTAGTATGATTTTGACCAGGGAAATGAAAGGCAAACGTTGCACCTTTTATGATTCCAATACAGTGTGCAATTTAAAGATACATTTTAATTTACTTCTACTATCAGATTTACTTGGTGTCCTTTGTTGAAGAGTAGGTCCAGAAGCAGCAATGCACTACTGGGAGATAGATGGTGATTGGTGGCTACACACTTTTGTCTGTTGTCATTGGTTCACCAGATATGTTTAGCTAGATACATGTAGTGCTTTTTCCACTCTATAGCTGACTTTAACTATGTGTTTAAAGGGGCAGTCTACTTGATATTTGTTATTGTTTAAAAAGATAGATAATCCCTTTAATACGCATTCCGCAGTTTTGCATAACTAACACAGCTATATTAATACACTTTTTACCTCTGTGATTACTTTGTATATAAGCCTCTGCAGACACCCCCCTTATCTTAGTTCTTTTGACAGACTTGCTTTTTAGCCAATCAGTGCTGACTCATAAAAAAACTCTATGGGACTAAGGACAATGTAATCTATATCACACACGTAAACTTGCACTGTGAAAAACTGTCAAAATACACTGAGATAAAAGGCGGTCTTCAACAGCTTTCCTGCGGATGTCTCTGTAAGGGTATGTGCGCATGTCTATGTGAATGTTCTGTGTTTGTCTCTGTGAGGGTGTGTGTGTGTTTTTTTGTGGATGTCTCTGTGAGGGTGTGTGCATATGTCTTTGTTTTCTATGGGTGTCTCTGTGAGGGTGTGTGTCTTTGTGTGTTTTCTGTGGATGTCACAGTGAGGGTGTGTGTATGTATGTTTTTGTGTGTTTCCTGTGGGTGTCTCTCTGTGTGTTTATGTATCTGTGTGTTTTCTGTGGGTGTCTGTGAGTGTGTATGTCTGTGTGTTTTCTGAGGCTGTCTCTGTGGGTGTTTCCTTGGGTGTATGTGCAAGTTTGTGTTTGTGTATGTGTGTGTGTGTGTGTGTGTGTGTGTCCATTATCTGTTCCTTTTTAGGACATTTTGACCTTACTACTGATTATTCACATCTTTCTACAGACTTTGAGACTAATGAGACCTTTCCGGAAGTCACCAATCCACCACTTAATCTTTAAATTCCTTTCAGCCACTGCATGCTGTTGTCATCATATAGTTGGCATAATTTTGAATTGTAAATCTCCTTTTTGACAAAACTGTAGTCTACCTCATTATTTGTCAGGTCAATGTAAACCAGTGCTGAGTGTCTGAGTGTGTTTGTGTGTCTGCTAGAGTGTCTATATGTGAATCCTTATGTGTGAGTGTGTGTTTCAGTGTATGAGTGTTTCTGTGTTTGTGTGTCTGCTAGAGTGTCTATATGTAAATCCTTATGTGTGAGTGTGTGTTTCAGTGTATGAGTGTTTCTGTGTGTCTCTGTGTTTGTATGTTACTACCTTTACAACATTTCCAAGTTTGACTACACTTAAGAATAAAGTGCACATATGTTTTAGTCATTTGGTCAAAAATTGCAAATGTCAAAAGGGGGGGGCTGGTCAGTGGTTAAGTAAGGGGCCCCAAAATTTTTAGTGGCGGCCCTGGCGACTTACCCCCTTCGCTGCACTAAGTTCTCTTCTGTGACTATCGGCATGAGAACGAGGCTCCCATTGGAGCCTATGGAAGCTCGCTCTTGTGAGTGCCAAGCTTCCATGCAATTGAGTTTAACTTCAAATACAAGCCCACCTTTGCTTGCTCTGGTATTATGATTGCGAAAGCTCAATTTTGCACTCCACTCGTAATCTGGATCACAGTTTTCTGTTTTCAGGAATTTATTTTGAAAACCAGTTTCACTCACATACAGTTTTATAAATAATATGCCACTTACATTACAAAACATCTAACTTCATCATATATATAACATCAGTTCATATCATTGTGACATACATGGGTGTAGAACAGATATTTGTGCTGCACCTTTTCCCAAATATATCCAGAGCTGAAATTAGCCGAATGCCACAAACACAACAATTCTCAGGCTTCTTTTCACTAAAGAATGATGAAGCCTGAAATAATGCTCATCTAATAACCAGCAGATTCTAAGGAACACTGATTATATTTGCATCATAATATTTTACCACTACTCCAACCATCTGGTTACAATCTAGAAGGGTAGGAGGTTGAGAAACAGGAGGTGAGGACTGCAAGATTGAGAAAGATGTTAATACAGAGTTAGATGAGGGAAATGTTAGGTAAGTGAAATTAATTTGTTATTGAGTTGGGTGATAGGCTTCTCTAAACAGAAAAGTCTTCAGAGAGCATTTAAAGGAAGAAAGATTAGGGCAAAGCCTGACAGCACGAGGGAGAGTGTTCCAGAGGATAGGTGCTGCACGACAGAAGTCCTGCAGTCTAGCATGAGAGGAGGTGATAGTCGCAGATGCAAGGAGCAGGGGATTGTTGGATCTTAGTGGATGGCTGGAGTATACTTGTTTATTAGAGAGGATAGGTAGAGGGGAGCGGCGTTGGTGAGAGTTTTGTATTTAAGGGTGAGAATTTTTAATTTAATTCTGCTGTGAATGGGGAACCAATGAAGGGACTCGCAGAGAGGTGCAGCAGATACAGAGCAAAGGAAAGGTGGATCAGCCTGGCAGAGGCATTTAGGATAGATTATGTATAATATATAATATGATATTGCAAATACTGAGAGATAATGCAAGAATACCTGGGATAATCATAATACTATCCTACAAACTAAGGGTTAGATTACAAGTGGAGCTCTAATTCGGCCATTTGTAGGCGTGCGAAAAATAATCAGCCATTACAAGTGGCTGGTTATTGTTACCACAAGCTCGCGAGTAGCAATTAGCACTTATAAAATTAACCAGATATTGTGTGTATTTTTTTAAAAAAAATAAAAATTGTAGCATTTTTATTTTGTAATAAAATAACTGCCAAAGACAGTTTTGGGGGCCTAAAGTGAGCGGTGTGGATTGTTTTAAAAAAAAAAAAAAAAAAAAGCACTGAAAAGTGCCTTTACATTGCGGTTAATGGGAACTGTGTGTTCCCAGTAAATATATATGTAAATGCTTATATACATTTATGTGTTAATCTGTATATTTACATATATAAACACATAAATATATTTCAGTATATCAGTATATATCAGTATCAGCATATACATATATATTTACACATATAAACACATAAATATATATCAGTATATCAGTATGTATCAGTATCAGCATATACATATATATTTACACATATAAACACATAAATATATTTCAGTATATCAGTATGTATCAGTATCAGCATATACATATATATTTACACATATAAACACATAAATATATATCAGTATATCAGTATGTATCAGTATCAGCATATACATATATATATATATATATACACATATAAACACATAAATATATATCAGTATATCAGTATGTATCAGTATCAGCATATACATATATATTTACACATATAAACACATAAATATATATCAGTATATCAGTATGTATCAGTATCAGCATATACATATATATATATATACACATATAAACACATAAATATATATCAGTATATCAGTATGTATCAGTATCAGTATATACATATATATATATATATACACATATAAACACATAAATATATATCAGTATATCAGTATGTATCAGTATCAGCATATACATATATATTTACACATATAAACACATAAATATATATCAGTATATCAGTATGTATCAGTATCAGCATATACATATATATATATATATACACATATAAACACATAAATATATATCAGTATATCAGTATGTATCAGTATCAGCATATACATATATATATATATATATATATATATATATATATATATATACACACATATAAACACATAAATATATATCAGTATATCAGTATGTATCAGTATCAGTATATACATATATATATATATACACATATAAACACATAAATATATATATCAGTATATCAGTATGTATCAGTATCAGTATATACATATATATATATATACACATATAAACACATAAATATATATATCAGTATATCAGTATGTATCAGTATCAGTATATACATATATATATACACACATGTAAACACATAAATATATATCAGTATGTATCAGTATAAGCATATACATATATATTTACACATATAAACACATAAATATATATCAGTATATCAGTATGTATCAGTATCAGCATATACATATATAAACACATAAATATATATCAGTATATCAGTATGTATCAGTATCAGCATATACATATATATTTACACATATAAACACATAAATATATATCAGTATATCAGTATGTATCAGTATCAGCATATACATATATATATATACACATATAAGCACATAAATATATATCAGTATATCAGTATGTATCAGTATCAGCATATACATATATATATATATATATACACATATAAACACATAAATATATATCAGTATATCAGTATGTATGTATCAGTATCAGCATATACATATATATTTACAATTTAGTGTCATTGCTGTGCTACTTACCCCCTTCACTGCACTTTGGTTCTGTGCCATGTATGACGGCATCGGAACGAGGCTCCCATTGGAGCCTATAGAAGCGCATTCTTGTGAGCACAGTGCTTCTCAGCATTGCAAACATGAGCTTGCGTTCACATTGCTGCCAACTTGTAATACTAGCACACATTAGCGTGAGCTGGTCTTACTCAGTGGACCGCAAATAACGCTTACACTTTACAGAAAATATTGACAGAGTTGTCCTTTGGTTTTTATCTAGTGTCAAAATCTCTGTTTCTTTGTAAAGTCTTTATACTTTATAGTGATTTTTTATTAATTGATAACTTTGCTAAATGAAATGCTTGTTAGGTATAAAAGTCAGCTATTGTAGAAACAGGCTCTTTACAGACTTTTGGAATACAGATTAATATTTAACCCTTAGTAAAGAAAGCTTGAATAAAATGTAAGATGTTGAATAATTTTATACAGTTTAATATTCAGGGATTAAATAAGTAGTTAATTCAAGATCACATATGGGAAAACCTAATATCTGGCTTCTGACTAGTCTTGCTCTTGTAGTCTAGTAGAAAGTTATTATATATTTCATAGATAGGTAGATAGATAGGACAGAAAGACAATAGATATATATTAAATAGACAGATGATAGATAATAGGTGAGATATAGGTAGATAGAACAGACATACAGACAAACAGATAGATAGATAGATAGATGATAGATAGATAGATAGATAGATAGATAGATAGATAGAGAGAAACAGACAGACAGACAGACAGACAGACAGACAGACAGACAGACAGACAGACAGATAGATAGATAGATAGATAGATAGATAGATAGATAGAGAGGCAGAAAGACAAACAGATAGATGATAGATAAATAGATAGATAGATAGATAGATAGAGACAGACAGACAGACAGACAGACAGATAGATAGATAGATAGATAGAGAGAGAGAGAGAGAGAGAGAGAGAGAGAGAGAGACAGACGGACAAATAGACAGATAGATAGATAGATAGATAGATAGATAGAGACAGACAGATAGATAGATAGATAGATAGATAGATAGATAGAAAGATAGAAAGAAAGGACAGGCAGATATAGATAGCTAGATAGATAGATAGATAGATTGATAGATTGATTGCTTGATCAATAGATAGATAGATAGATAGATAGATAGAAAGGACAGGCAGATATAGATAGCTAGATAGATAGATAGATAGATTGATAGATTGATTGCTTGATCAATAGATAGATAGATAGATAGATAGATAGATAGAGACAGACAGACAGACAGATAGATAGATAGATAGATAGACAGACAGACAGATAGATAGATAGATAGATAGATAGACAGACAGACAGACAGACAGACAGACAGACAGACAGACAAATAGACAAATAGACAGATAGATAGATAGATAGATAGATAGATAGATGATAGATAGATAGATAGATAGATAGAGACAGACAGACAGACAGACAGATAGATAGATAGATAGATAGATAGAAAGAAAGAAAGGACAAGCAGATATAGATAGCTAGATAGATAGATAGATTAATAGATTGATTGATTGATCAATAGATAGATAGATAGATAGATAGATAGATAGATAGATAGAAAGGACAGGCAGATATAGATAGATAGATAGATAGATAGATAGATAAAATAGAACACACACCATTAATGTTCTCTTTATATTTTGTCTATGGTTTAGCTTTGTTCCTTTGCAGGATCAGTTATCTCATATCACAAGAGTTTGCTGCCACTTTTTATATAATATTGTTAGCAAATGATCAGGATTTGTGTTACCTCCTGCTCTCTGGACATATTTCCAACTGATTGCTTAACGTCCCTGGAGTATTTTTGGGTACACACTAATTTACACCCACGTAAAATACCAGCTCTTCCTTTCTAGTAGAGCCAAATCTGACTATGGCATCTGTCTCCTTCGCTAAGCAGGGAATTGATAGTGTGAAATAATTGTGTGAAGCACTCTGAAGAGACAGCAAATTCTCCCAAAGCATTTGTTTACTTGTGCGAGTGACACTGCATTATTACCCTCTAGGATAGAAAGTGTTACAGACAGTCGTGGATTTAAAGGAATATTCACACATATTATATATTAATTTATTAAAAAGAAAAAACTGAAATATCACATTGACATAAGTATTTAGACCCTTTACTATGACACTTGAAATTTAACTCATGTGCATTCCATTTCTCTGGATCATCTTTGAGATGTTTCTACACTTTGATTGGAGTCCATCTGAGGAAAAATTCAATTGATTGTACTTGATTTGGAAATGCACACACCTGTCTATATAAGGTCTCAGATGAAAATGCATATCAGAGCAAAAACCAAGCCATGAGGTCAAAGGAACCCCCTTCAGAGCTCAGAGACAGGACTGTATCAAGGCACAGATCTGGGGAAAGTTACAAAAATAATTTGGCTACATTCAAGGTTCCCAAGAGCACAGTAACCTCCATAATTCTTAAATGGAAGAAGTTTAGAACAACCAGAACTCTTTCTAGAGCTGGCAATCTGGCCAAACTAAGCAATCGAGGGTCGAAGGGCCTTGGTAAGAGAGGTGACCAAGAACCCGATTGTCACTCTGATAGAGCTCCAGAGATCATGTGTGGAGAAGGGAAAAACTTACAGAAGGACAACCATCACTGCAACACTTCACCGATCTGGGCTTTCCACCTCTCCATAATGCAAGACACATGAAAGCCCGCTTGGAATTTTCAAAAAAGCATCTAAAGGACTCTCAGACTGTGAGAAAAAAGATTCTCTGCTCTAATGAAATGAAGATTAAATGGTTTGGCCTCAATTCCAAGTGTAATGTCTGGAGGAATCCATGCACCGCTCATCACCTGCACAATATTATCTTAACAGTGAAGCATGGTGGTGGTAGCATTATGCTGTTGGGGTGTTTTTCAACGAGAGGGACTAGTCAGGGTTGAAGGAAAGCTAAATGCCGCAAAATAAAGAAATATCCTTAATGATAACCTGGTGCAGAGCGCTCAGGACCTCAGACTGGGACAAAAGTTTACCTTCCAACAGGACAATGACCCTAAGACAACAGCCAAAAGTAGCTAAGGGACAACTCTGTAAATGCCCTTAAATCGCCCAGCCAGAGTCCAGACTTGAGCACAATCGTGCATCTCTGGAGAGACCTGAAAATGGCTGTCCACCGATTAAGGGATTTTTACCCCGAAACGTTGCTGTGTGTTGCTGCTCTGCTCTGTGATGGGTCTTCTACAATAAATGCAACTATATTACTTCTGGAAGTGCTGCTGTCTCTGTATGTTTGCTGTACTAGTGGGGACTGGTTATACTTTGTATAGAGCTTGAAAGGATCTGCAGAGAAGAATGGCAGAAAATCACTAAATCCAGGTGTGCAAAGCTTGTCGCATCATACCCAAAAAGCCTTGAGGTTGTAATCGCTGCCAAACGTGCTTCAATTAAGCAAGGAGTTAATGGTCTGAATACTTGCACCAATGTGATACTTCAGTTTTTTACTTTTTTAATACATTTGCAAAGTTATCAAAAATCTGTGTTTTGGCTTTGTCATTATGGGGTATAGAGTGTAAATTGATTTGAAAATAAATAAATAATGTGGATTTTAGCATAAGGCTGCCACATAACACTTTCTGAATATGCTTTATGTACCAAAGACAGGAAATCTCCCTGGCAGAAGCCTGATTAACAAGGTCTGGGTGTTGCAGCAAGTAAAAGTGACAAATAACTTAAGGCATTAGACGTCCCATGGCTCAATAAGCACATCTATGTTAGCAAAAGATAAATAAAGGGCTTTTAATGCAAAATCTAATTTGATAGAACATATCTTTGCCATACTGACCCTATATAACACTTAGAAAGTCCTGTTCAGGATTGTATAGACAATTATGTACTATATCATTCATTTATAAAGTGTCTCTCACATATTTTCTGGCTCTAAATGAGTTGAAGGTAGCTGTCCTTAAATGGACATTGTGCTGTAAAAATAGTTTTTACGTAATGTTTCCAATAATATGTTATACCAGTTGCAAGGTATTAAATGATTTGGAAATTGTTTCTTTGTGTTTATTTTTTTATGTGAAATAGCTAGTTTTGCTCATAGGAACCACAACCTATTGTTCTCCAGAACACACCATTTCAAATGGACTGAGCTTGTTGGAAAAAGCAGACCTACTTATTATATATCATTATATATCTGTCTATTCAAAAATGCCAATACTACTGTGGTTTCAGTGAGCAAAATATTTTTTTTTTTCCAATCGCAACAATAAATATAAAGGAAATGTTGTAAAACATTTAAAATGATGCAGCAGGTATAGCAAGTCATTGTAAACACATTAGTGGGAAATAGAACACTGCCCATATAACCTCAGTATGCTTTAAATTTAGGTAGAAGATGGACAGCACAAAAACAAAATATGCTCTCAGTAAACACTGGACTCTTGCAGCAGATGTCTATGAAAATAAAATCATGTGACGTCATGTGTGCAGATCCACCAATAGTAAAAGATGGGATATAAGCGCAGTGGTTCTTTACCAGGTTATATGGACAACAGGTAGAGTTACAGCATATTGCTAGGGCTGTCATCTAAGAGTAAATAGGTTCAAATTGTATCTCTTTATCTTGAAAGGATTTCATATTTAAAAAATGTAATTTATGGGTGATCTCCTAATGAGTCTTCTGTATTATAGAGACATTCTAATGTCATATGAATAAGGTAACAGTTTTAAGTTATGTATAAGGGAAAATTTATATAGCTTTTGGAACTATCCAATTCAAGCTCAAATGAGGGAGCGTATAACCATGATTCTTGCTAATTCCTAATCACTTTTTTGGTGTGATTGACAGGCTCTGCTCTTGCACGACTGGTAGCGTGAGAGCAGAGAGTGTGATTGCACAAGAGAGCTCTTATTCAATCTTAAATTTCACCAAGCGATGCTGCATCACAAGTGGGGTTGCAGGTGGACAGGTTTTCTGCTTGAGAACTTTTCTGCCTGCTGCTTGATACACTTTTTTTTCTGGTATTATAGTGATATTATAACAATAAATAAAATTGGACAAGAGAATTAAGCATAAAGAAACAGATTTAAACATTTAAAAATCCTGCAAAACACACATAGTCAATAAAATCATAAGAATATTTGAGAATTGTGTCAGTTTCATATATAAATGGGAGCTTTTACTAATTATATAAATAAGATATTGTTTAAAACCATAATATATTAAACAAAACATAAGTGTTTGACATAGATGTAAATTAAATATATTTGCATGTCTATTGTAGCTGAGTCCATCATAGCTGAAGGTGGCCAATTCAAAACAAGTCTCTTTGGGTTAGGGTTGCCAAGCAACAGGCTCTGAAATGCTAATTGACATCTAAAAATGGCCATTGTTTAAAAAAGGGGTTAGAATTAGAATTAATACCTAACAAACATTTTGTGCTCTTGTAAAATAAAATGAGCATGTATGCAAACCTAGGTAAAGAGAATCTGAAAAAAAAACTTATATGAAATTTGTTAACACTTTACAGCTTATATTTTACATCAACAATGTAAACGTGCCCTGTGTACGTTCTAATTTGTATAATAATTGCATTAATTTCCCCACTCCAGCAGATCGTTTTCCAGTGCTGATATTCTTTTTCTTTCGGATCTTGAGTTATATGTTCCTTCCTTATTTTATTGTTCCAAATAAAGTTTCTGTAAACACAAACACTGTTTACATTTGTAAGGGTCAAAGCTGTAAACTTTCTATACTTTTGCGTTGGCATCATAATGTTCCCTGCTGTGAATATCTTTAAAACTCCTGTTTCTTATAGGTTTTTTTATGGTTTTGGCCAGATTAACTGTTATATTGTGTATACAATTTGTGTGGTTTTACTTATTCAAACAATTGGTCTTTTACTGGCTTAGAAAAATAAGCAAAACTTAACAAATCTTTCATGCACTGTTTTTGCCTGAAATTCTGGCATATTGAACTGGTTACCATATTAGGACAAGGGAATTTGTTAAAGTGATGGTAAATTTTGAACAAAATAACAATAAAATATTATTCCTAAAGCTAATACATGTTTGATCGCTATGTTGTTTTTTTTTTTTAATTCAATCGCCCCCATCATTACTTCCTGCTTGATTCATGTACTCACACAGATCTGCATGTAAGATAGACCAGATGGGCACTAGGTCCGTCGCATAATAAAGTTCTATGGGGGCGCACTGAAAAACGTAGGCAACACATAACTCAAAACTTGCAATAAAAGTCATAATAGCGCACCCTAGATGATAATATAAAATGATAAATCGTATATATATATATATATAAAAGTCTGCAATATACTTTAATTATTTATTTTGTCTCCTTTTCCTGTCACTGTTATATTCCACTCTAGTGACCTATTTATAACTGTCCCTAATTGGCCACAGCAGAGAAGGTAACCTAAGTCAGTGTTTTTCAACCAGTGTGCCGTGAGAGATCCTCAGGTGTGCCGCGGCAGACTGACAACAGTGTGACATTTTTTTAAATTTTGCTTGTTTTTTTATTCTGGGCCGTTTTTTTATTTTGAGTGAGATGATGACTGAGGGTAACTACGCAGCGGCAGCTCGCCTCCCCGACACGTGTTCACACTTGGAAGGAACCCCCACCCACCACAACACGTGTCTAGTGCCGGCTCTACACGCAGCACAACACGACATTTCAATCCCCCATGCTTTGCTCCTCCTCCAGAACAGTTCCAGCTAGGTCACGTCACTCACGTTCCTTCTCAGCACAAGGAACATGACCGGAGGACTGGAGTGCGAGGGTGTCCCTCTTTCAAATTTTGAAATATTGGGAGGTATGTGACAGGCTCATCAGGCATCATTTACAACCATGACATATTGACATTCATTCACAGACAATCATTATGATTGTTTGTGAATGAATGTCAATATGTCATGTATAGTTTGTAGGAGTCATGGCATGACAGCACAGCACAGTACAGTGTGTGTGTGTGTGTATATATATATATATATATATATATATATATATATATATACACAGTGGGGCAAAAAAGTATTTAGTCAGCGACCAATTGTGCAAGTTCTCCCACTTAAGAAGATGAGAGAGGCCTGTAATTTTCATCATAGGTATACCTTAACAATGAGAGACAAAAGGTGGAAACAAATCTAGACAATCACATTGTCTGATTTGGAAAGAATTTATTTGCAAATTATGGTGGAAAATAAGTATTTGGTCAATATCAAAAGTTCATCTCAATACTTTGTTATATATCCTTTGTTGGCAATGACAGAGGTCAAACGTTTTCTGTAAGTCTTCACAAGGTTGTCACACACTGTTGCTGGTATGTTGGCCCATTCCTGCATGCAGATCTCCTCTAGAGCAGTGATGTTTTGGGGCTGTCGCTGGGCAGCACAGACTTTCAACTCCCTCCAAAGGTTTTCTATGGTTTTGAGATCTGGAGACTGGCTAGGCCACTCCAGGACCTTGAAATGCTTCTTACGAAGCCACACCTTCGTTGCCCAGGCGGTGTGTTTGGGATCATTGTCATGCTGAAAGACCCAGCCACGTTTCATCTTCAATGCCCTTGCTGATAGAAGGAGGTTTGCACTCAAAATCTCACGATACATGTCCCCATTCATTCTTTCATGTACACGGATCAGTCGTCCTGTTCCCTTTGCAGAGAAACAGCCCCAAAGCATGATGTTGCCACCCCCATGCTTCACAGTAGGTATGGTGTTCTATGGTTGCAACTCAGCATTATCTCTCCTCTAAACACGACAAGTTGTGTTTCTACCAAACAGTTCTACTTTGGTTTCATCTGACCATATGACATTCTCACAATCAGCTTCTGGATCATCCAAATGCTCTCTAGCATACTTTAGACGGGCCCGGACATGTACTGGCTTAAGCAGGGGGACACGTCTGGCACTGCAGGATCTGAATCCCTGGCGGCGTAGTGTGTTACTGATGGTAGCCTTTGTTACGTTGGTCCCAGCTCTCTGCAGGTCATTCACTAGGTCCCCCGTGTGGTTCTGGGATGTTTGCTCACTGTTCTTGTGATCATTTTGACCCCACGGGGTGAGATATTGCGTGGCGCCCCAGATCGAGGGAGATTATCAGTGGTCTTGTATGTTTTCCATTTTCGAATTATTGCCCCCACAGTTGATTTCTTCACACCAAGCTGCTTACCTATTGCAGATTCAGTCTTCCCAGCCTGGTGCAGGTCTACAGTTGTGTTTCTGGTGTCCTTCGACAGCTCTTTGGTCTTCACCATAGTGGAGTTTGGAGTGTGACTGTTTGAGGTTGTGGACAGGTGTCTTTTATACTTATAACAAGTTCAAACAGATGCGATTATTACAGGTAATGAGTGGAGGACAGAGGAGCCTCTTAAAGAAGAAGATACAGGTCTGTGAGAGCCAGAAATCTTGCTTGTTTGTAGGTGACCAAATACTTATTTTCCACCATTATATGCTAATAAATTCTATCCAAATCAGACATTGTCTGGATTTGTTTCAACATTTTGTCTCTCATAGTTGAGGTATACCTATGATAAAAATTACAGGTCTCATCTTCTTAAGTGGGAGAACTTGCACAATTGGTGGCTGACTAAATACTTTTTTACCCCACTGTATATATATTCACAGAGGCTGGTGCACTCGCACAAACAGGTGTCCAGTTGCCAGGATGCTGAATGCAGGTAGAGATAAAGGTAATAGAAGACAGCACTCGCTGGGCTTAAGGATAAGCAATAGAAGCTTTTATTTACGTGACGTTTCGAGGTCTGATGAAGGGGAGCGGCCCCCATAACGTCAGGTAAATAAAACCTTCTATTGCTTATCCTTAAGCCCAGCGAGTGCTGTCTTCTATTACCTTTATATATATATATGCTGTATTAGGCTACAATGTGTGATTTTGTAAAATTTTGGGATGGTGGTGTGCCGCAGGATTTTTTAATGTAAAAAAGTGTGCCACAGCAAAAAAAAGGTTGAAAATCACTGACCTAAGTTACAACATGGCAGCTCCCATTGTTTATAGACACTAAAACTTTACACTTATTTAATTTAAACAACTAATGAAAATTTAAAAAAATTACATCTACATGTTATTCTGAGACTAATCTTTTCTTTGGATGCATCATTTTAGCTAGCATTTATTTAGTGTTTAATATCCCTTTAAGATTTTCTGTAAATCTTTTTTTGCCATTCACTTAATCAGATTGTGCTCTATAATGAGCTTAGAGTCGCGATATAGGCTCCACTTTTAACCTAGGCCCAAATGTTTTATTTATTAATTTTATTACAAATGAAATTATTCTGGTTGTCTGTTGGGTCACATATCCCCTCCATATATAATTATTTTATTTTGTAAAGTTGTAGCACACCTGGTGTTTGTATATGCAGTTTTTATAAGTCATTTACATCAAAGAAAATTACTTTTTGTAAAGGGACATAAAACAAAGGGACCTGAAACCCCATATTTTTCGGATTCTGACAGAGCATACAATTTAAGACAAATTTCCAATTTAAGTCTGTTATCAAATTTGCTTTATTCTCTTTGAATCCTTTGTTGAAGGGGCAGCAATGCACTGCTGGGAGCTAACTGAGCAAATGGTGTTAGCTAATAACAAGAGGCATATATGTGCAGCCACCAATCGACAGCTAGCTCCCAATAGTACACTGCTGATCCTGAGCCTACCTAAGTATGCTTTTCAACAAAGGATACCCAAGAGAAAGAAGCAAGTTAGATTATAGAAGTAAATTGGAAAGTTGTTAGACATTGCCTGCTCTATCTGAATCATGAAAGTTTAATTTTGCCTTTACTGTCAATTTAAGTATTTGAAAAATCCTCCTTTATTCTTTTTTTAAAGCACCACAGGAGCAATTGCCTCCTGCAGTTTTCACTATGCAAATTTACCTTCATTTCTCCTGGATCTGCTATAGGCTGCCTTTGGGCAGCATTCACAATCCAGAGACAAATTTTGGAGTAACAAGATCAGACATTTGGCAGGTTGCAGTGCTTATCCTTTATACATTTTCACAAAGAGAAGTAAGTTATTTTTAGTTTAAAATTAAAGTAATGTTTTAAATGTTTACAAATATTTTAAATACTTGTTTTCATCTTTTAATGTGCAACAACCCCAAAATGTTTATATAACAATGACCTAGATGAGAAACAAAGCTAAAAACTTGCTGCAACATTGCAAAAAAAAAATGTGCACACTTCAAATAGATCTGTTATAATTAGTATATTGCTCTTTATGTAATGTGTTAAGTTAAAGGTTTTAAAATTTGAATTGCAATTCATATATCAATATATCAGTTGTATACTTCCTGCTAATGATCATTGGCAGATAGGCACTTCCTACTAATGTTCATTGGCTGATAGGCACTTCCTGCTAATGCTCATTGGCAGATAGGCACTTCCTACTAATGATCATTGGCAGATAGGCACTTCCTACTAATGTTCATTGGCTGATAGGCACTTCTTACTAATGTTCATTGGCTGATAGGCACTTCCTGCTAATGCTCATTGGCAGATAGGCACTTCCTACTTATGTTCATTGGCTGATAGGCAGAAAAAAAGAGTTCAGAATCCGTAGGTAGATAAAGATAAAAAATATACTTTATTGTAAAAATACATTGTAAAAACACATGTTAGAAAAAAGCTAACAGGTTTTACGCGTTTCGGCAGGAGCCGTATTCATAAACCTGGCTGATAGGCACTTCCTACTAATGCTCATTGGCTGATAGGCACTTCCTGCTAATGATCATTGGCTGATAGGCACTTCCTACTAATGATCATTGGCTGATAGACACTTCCTGCTAATAATCATTGACTGGTAGGCACATCCTACTAATACTCATTGGCACTAAGGCACTTCCTACTAATACTCATTGGCAGAAAGGCACTTCATACTAATGATCATTGGCTGATAGGCACTTCCTGCTAATGATCATTACCATTTTCTTTATTGCAGCGGTCCTACCCGCACTCCTGCCGGGCCCCTAACCCTGACCATGCCCCTGCCATGCTGCTACACATGCACCGCCCATGCCTCCTGTCTGGCCACACCCTGCCCGGCCATGCCCACGTCACAATCCACCATGCCCACATCACACCCACTTCTGCCCCCCTCCCCCGCTGCATGCGCAACTGACAACGGCGATGGACGCATTACAAGCGCATTTATAGTGTAGTCAGAATTGAAATGTGCACGTTCATTTCAACTTTGAATAGAAATATTTTTGGGTCGTATGTTAGGTATACATTTAATTATGCTAAAGCAACTATTGATTTTACATAAAATGTTGGACATGCTCAAAATTAGGCCCTACAGCTTGACATTATCCACTATAGTTTTTATGTTAAATATGCCAATCACATATACAGTCACCGGCCACTTTATTAGGTACACCTTACTAGTACCGGATTGGACCACCTTTTGCCTTCAGAACTGCCTTAATTCTTTGTGGCATAGATTTAACAAGGTGTTGGAAACATTCCTCAGACATTTTGGTCCATATTGACAAGATAGCATCACGCAGTTTCTGCAGATTTGTCAGCTGCACATCCATGATGCAAAGCTCCCGATCCTCCACCACCCAAAAGGTACTCTATTGGATTGAGATCTGGTGACTGTGGAGGCCATTGGAGTACAGTGAACTCATTGTCCTGTTCAAGAAACCAGTTTCAGATTATTTGAGCTTTGTGACATGGTGCAATATCCTACTAGAAGTAGCCATCAGAAGATGGGTACACTGTAGTCATAAAGGGATGGACATGGTCAGCAACAATACTCAGGTAGGCCGTGGTGTTTAAACAATGTTCAGTTGGTGCTAAGGGGCCCAAAGTGTGCCAAGAAAATACAAGGCAGGATGGAGCCATGCTTTCATGTTGTTTATGCCAAATTCTGACCCTACCATCTGAATGTCGTAGCTGAAATGGAGATTCATCAGACCAGGCAACGTTTTTCAAATCTTTTATTTTCCAAGTTTGGTGAGCCTGTGCGAATTGTAGCCTCAGTTTCCTGTTCTTAGCTGACAGGAGGTGCATCCAGTGTGGTCTTCTGCTGCTGTAGCCCATCTGCTTCCAGGTTCAATGTGTTGTGTGTTCAGAGATGATATTCTGCATACCTTGGTTGTAAAGAATGTTTTTTTTTAGTTACTGATACCTTTCTATCATCTCGAACCAGTCTGCCCATTCTCCTCTGACCTCTGACATCAACAAGTCATTTTCGTCCACACAACTGCCGCTCACTGGATATTTTCAGGCCATTCTCTGTAAACCCTAGAGATGGTTGTGCGTGAAAATCCCAGTAGATCAACAGTTTTTGAAATACTCAGACCAGCTCGTCTGGCACCAACAACCATGCAAGTCGTCTTCACCACGTCTAGATGCCTAAATGCATTCAGTTGCTGATATGTGATTGGCTGATTAGCAATTTGTGTTATCAAGCAATTGAACAGGTGAACCTAATAAAGTGGCCTGTGAGTGTATATCTAGATAGAATACAACTAAGAACTAACCACTAATATGTTTAGAAGGTCTGCACTGCCAAGCCCCTTTACAGCTTGTACCGAATATAATAATATTCTTTATAATACTCATCCTATAAATGTTTTTTAAATTAAACAAAATGTATTTTTAAGAGACTCATTTTACCCTTTAAGGGTGAGTGTAAGTATTATCCATTTAAACATAGTGTTCACAAATTTTTATTAAAACCTTTTTTTCTTATAGTGCAGATTCAGTTTTAAACAATTCTATGAATGAAAATAGACAAACATATAGCAAAGGTGATGTTAGGGGTGTCAGAACTAGTGAAACAATAATGTACTTTTATTATGGAAAAAAAAATATAGCAACAAACTAGATCCCTATTTAACTGTGTAGACCTGTAGAGGATGGAAGATGCTACTGTATAAGGGCTGCTTTACGATTAGCGTGCTAACTGGAGTGAAAGATAAGGGTGTAGGTGTTGCCATGGAAATGCAACAATTGTTTGAAGAAGGGGAGTGCTTCTCTGAAACATCACACAGATTAAATTTCACTTTTTGAAAAGGACCAGTGAGTGCCTCATCTCTTCTCTTATATTATACCCTGTTGAAACCCTGGCGGATGTATTTGTAAGTGAGAGTGCGCTTTATTCAGGATTATATATAAATATATACTGTATATATGTTTATATGTGTTAACATATGTATTTATGTATGTGTATGTATATACAGTATATGTATTTATATGTGTATATATGTCTGTAAACACATAAATATATATATGTATACACTGGAGCTCTTTGTAGTCAAGTAGCTGAAAATATGGAAAAAAAGATATTCCCATATATATCTGTATATATCTATACATATGTATAATTATATATAGATAGATATTTTACAAAAAAACATCATATATATATATATATATATATATATATATATATATATATATATATGTTTATTTAAGAATAAAAAGAACATAGTCTGTTATGTGAAGAACTTTGGAATGTGAAATATTATTAATTCATGTTGGGTTAGCGCACTTGAGAAAACGCGATCATGTTTGAGTAAGGGTGTTTTTTTCAACTTTTCATGTCCATTGAAGTCTAAGCGGAAATACGTTAATGCGTTCACGATATTCACGATATTCAATATTCAGCTTTTTAAACAGGTCGAATTTGCGCTTGTGTGAAAACTTTTTAATTTCAACTTGTAATACTATGCGCAAAAAAAATTCTTCAAGCGAATGTATCGCTCGAGCGGCAACGACTCGTAATCTAGCCCTTAATGTGTACTTTATCAAAATTAAATGTGATCTGTGCGGAATTTAGCACAAATAAAAGAAAAAAATCTCAAAAAATGGATTTAAGAATCATAGAAGTCTATTCAGACTGAATATACTTCTATTATCAGTTACCTCTTCATCATCCATTCATGTGTTTTTTTTGCAGGCTGTTTGGATCTTATTCCACAGCCTTACCATTTTGAAGCCTCAATTTGTCCCATTTTGCACAGTATAGTGTGGCATTTGTCACATAATACTTTGTTTTTCTTTTAAAATCATTAATATATGATTGGTTAAATGTTTAAACAAAAACACAACATAATTCACATTCTTCATACTATGAAGGCTAAATTATGATTATCAGAATGTTAATTTAAAATGATAAAAAATACAAAAAAATGCACACAATATGAAATTGTTTATTTGATACATCGAAGTCATATTGGTCAAGTGAAAACACATTAGGCAGACATCATCATTATTAATTCAATTAGCTGCCATGTTTTTCTTTCAAATTGACCAAATGACTTTTGCTTCCACGTAGGTTAGAGGAAACCCCTCAAATAAGTCACGTTTCTTCATGTATTTCCAAATAAAAACCATAAGGGCATCCTAAATGTATATATAAGCACAAACAACATGCTCTAATATGTTAGCACACTTTTTTATTGCTCCGTTGCTTGTATATTAACTATTCTTTTAACTCCTGCAAAGTTTAACTAATTTAGACAACTGTTCTTGTAATGGATTGGAATGCCACTAAAATCAGGAAACCAGGATATATAAACTGAAGATAACATTTTCACACAACAAAATCTAGTGGATTAGAATATGGCTACTTATAGATAACACACAAAATAATAAAAGTTCTTTTTTATTTATTTTTTATTTACGTGATTGCACTGAAGGGGAAAACATAGCTTATTGATGGGATGGTCAGTTGACAGATTTTTGCTTTTTTTATGATGGGAAAAGTTGTGTGTTTCTGAATGTCTAAAAGATGGTGCATATTCTCAACCCTAGCTATCCACATTGAGTGCACATATTTGTGACACTGGGCTAAATAGAGCTTTATAAGGGACTCAACCCTTGCCCTTATAATCCTTTAGCATGTGTAGGGTCCAGAAAGCTTTACAATGTCCATTAGAAATGGGTGAACAGTTTTAATGAATGCACAAGACCTTCTATGGATTAAAAAACCCACCTACCATTTTAAAAGTATCATCTTTTATCTGATTCCAATTTCAAGGGCTAAAGCTTTATCATTAGACATTTTTTTTCATTTGTTAGAATGAGATTGCTATGGAAGGTGTAAAAAATGCATAAGCTATGGAGAGACAATGCACTAATTGTGACACGCAGAATATCACGTGGAAATCCTGTGGTGATAGGTTATGGGTCACTTGGACATCATTGGAGCTAATTGCTTCTATCTCATGACTAATCAGTTTTACAATACTGGTAGAGAGTCACAGAGTAGACTTTACTGCAGTTGTAATAAATATTTATTCTTAAACATATGCTACAAATATGTAAATATAGAAACCAAAATAAAGAGATGTGTGAGTTGGTGCTAGCAGTGTCTTCAAATAGATATTTTAAATACATTGTCCTCAAAATCAAAGTATTTTCAGATTTTAAAATCATGGTAAACTCAGATAATATAAAAGTAATAATATAAAAATATGTTAGATTTTATTGCAACCTTCATTCATTTAATCTTTTTATGAACCGTATAAAAGATATGCTTTAATCAGACATCGTTTTCTTATTGTACCTCCGTCCTCCCCTCACTAGACTGCATTTTTCTTTCTATGCAGGATCCAGTCACATTGCGTGCCGTCATATGACACTCCATCTGATTGGATGCCACAAAGAAGAAGAAAAAAAAGCAGTGTAGTGAGGGGAGGACGGAGGTGCAATAAGAGAAAGATTTCTGATTAAAGCATATCTTTTGAACGTAGTTTTAGATTATTACTTTTATATTATCAGAGTTTGCCATCACTTTAAGAATATTATGCATTTAAAAAAATAATAATAATAGTTTATAGTTAAACCTATTTTCCATTAATTATTTGTCACTGCCTTCCCCTGCAACACACTGATTGATAAACCTTGTATATAAATACACACACTATTTATGCTGTTTCTATAATTTTACTGTGTCAAAATATTTTCTGTGTTCCTTGAAAAAGAATAAGAAAATTGAAATGTAACAGTGATTATGAAATGAAATGGTTTACATGGCAAATGTGAATTGTTTATTAATAACACAGTATAAATGAATAGCTTGCGGTTAATGGCACAGTTAGATAGAAATGCCATGCAGGGAACATGAGCTGGGCAGCTACAGGTGATTCTGCACATTCTTTATATAGATCAAGAAAAGGAATTTGGTTTTGTGTTGCCCTTTTGCATGCCATTGTATTACACCTGCCAAAAGCATGGTCTAACAAAAATAATCTGATTAAACCCTTATCTGCCAAAAGAGATTATGGTTACCTCGTGCAAACATTTAATAGTTTGATATCATCTGGTTTATGATTAGGCATGCTAAAGGGACAGGCACCAGAAATGAATCACTGCATTCTCAATGATCTGCTTACAAAATGAATGTGTTTTTTAAAACATTTAAAACTGTAATTTTCTTGTAAAAGTTGCATTGTTTGCAGCAGGCCCGGGACTACTACAAAATCCTTGCAAACCCTTGTTTTTCATTTTTCTCTGCTGTGGCCAAATAGGACTCTTGCTCTGATTAAGAAGTCACTGGGTAATATGTTGCTAGGTTGGAACTGAATCCTACAGAATGCAAGTCAGTCTTTCTGGGGTGGTGGGAACCCCCCCCCCCCTCCCAATGTTCAGAGTTAGATTAAAGGAATATGAAACTCAATTTTAAGCAACTTTTTAATTTACTCTTATTAACAATTTTTACATTTCGCCACCAATCAGCAAGCTCCACCCAGGTGCTGATTGGGTTTGTTAGGTTTTATTTCCACTTTTTTTGCTTCATTGACTTCTATGGGGGCATACGTTAACGTGATCACGATATTCGAAGTATGTCTTTTTGTGCACATCTGGTTAGCACGTGAGTGAATATGTTTTTTACTTTAAACTTGTAACATGAGTGCTACTCAACAATCGCAAAAATCTTACTTCTAACGGAGTTAGCACAGGAGCGGGATCGTTAAATAATGCTCCACTTGTAATCTGGCCCATTAGTATTGAGGTTATTATTCCCCACCTCCCTGTAGTCATGGGGGCCACCAAGTTAAAATCTTTCACTGTAATCCAGTACTGTTGTGTTTGCACATGTGCAGCAAATCTCCTTCAGATACTTGCAGTGTAACCTAGGTTACAAATATACTTTGTATTTTTTTTATGTGTTTTGCACTCAAGCGCAACACAAAATAGCTTTGAAAAATTTTGCACTTTTGGAAACCTGATGAAAATGATATTGAAATGAGGTATTTAATTTAGCCATATACCTATAACATTTATGATAAAGGTTTAGTATTATCGAAAAGGTTTTAAAATGGATTTATAAGGATATGAAATATGACAAGGTATGGGATTGGAAAGGGCTCAAAGGTGCATATGACTGTGTGTGTGTAGATGTACAGCACTGTGCCAGATTTTAGGCAGGTGTGAAAAAATGCTGTAAGAATGCTTTTAAAAATAGAAATGATAATAGTTTATTTTTTATCAATTAACTAAATGCAATGTGAGTGAACAGAAGAAAAATCTAAATCAAGTCAATATTTGGTGCGACCACCCTTTGGAAATGCAATCACGAGATTGCAGTGTTCTTTACGCTCAAATCCATATTACATGTGATACACTGTTCAAATTATTGTTTGCGCCAATTTGCAGTAATTTACGTTCCCCATATTTTCTATGGGTAGCGTTGAGCGGTAATGTGTACTTGTATTGCAAGTTGAAAGTAATCACATTTACTGCTTCAACTTAAAGAGTTTGTCCAGAGGAGAAACAGTTGCCCTAAACTACACTTTGAACCCCTAAACTGCCACCCCCCACATCACAAACTACCTCTTTACACTATTAACAAATAAACCCTCACCCCCCCCCACCGCAAAGTAAACTTCTACACTGTTAACCCCTAAACCCTCAGCCCCCCACATTGCAAAGTCCCCACTACTTTAATAACTCCTAAACTGCCAGCCCCCCTTATTGCAAAGTCCCCTTCCCACTACACTAATAACCCCTGAACCACCAGCCCCATACATCACAAAGTCCCCAATACACCATTAACCCCTAAATCCCCAGCCCCAATGCAAATTAACCAACTAACATCTAAACCACCCTAACCTAATACCCCCTAAATTAACACAAAATAGACTTTACCAAAAAAAAACTAACTACCTTTAAAAAAAATAACCACTCTAAAAGGGCATTTGGCTGGGCATAAGAGGGCATTTTACTCTTTTGCTGTCCATAGGGGAAAAAAAATGCACCAAAAAAACCCCAAACCCCCCCCCCCACTAATACCCAAGATGGTATTCACCAAAGATGATAGAGGTGCTCTATCTTCATCCCGGTGTTAGTCCTTCATCACGGCGTCAGGTCCATCTTCTTATCATCATACCGGTGGTGGCAGCCACGGAGGCGGTCTTCATTCATCTTCAGATCTTCAACACGGAGGTCCTCTTCATGCGGTCACCAACCGCACACTGAATTTTGAATACGAGGTACCCCTTTTATATAGGGGTACCCTTGCATTCCTATTGGCTGATTTTCACGTTCAAATTCAAGCCAATAGAATGAAAGTTTTTTTCTATATGTTCGATTTATTCATAAATAAATATTTTTATATGTATTTATCTAATTTTTTTTGTACAATATATATCTATACTAATATATATAGATGATTACATAATATAGGCATAGATCTATACAATTATATTTATAGGAATATCTTTTTATAAATACATAGGAAAATTTGTAGTAAATATACACTATAAAACTTTATTAAGTATGAATATTGCATAAATATGCTTTTACGTGTTTTCATCTACTTAACTGCAAAGGGCTCCAATGCTCTAATATATATGTCTATGTATGTATGTATACATATGTATTTATGTGTTTATATGTGTATATATGTTTATAAATACATATATACACATTTAAATGCATAAATACATATGTACACATATAAACACACACATATATGTATACATATACATTTTTAAAGGTGTATATGTATGTATCTCTATGTTAAAGCCCTTTGCCTGCCTTTTTATTTTATAGCACCTGAGATCTCATATGTTTGAGCCTTTATAACTTTTGTGTGCAATATTTATTTTTATAACTTTTATTAGATACTGTTATTACGAGGGTAACTATACTTTGTAATTTTTTGTATGTGTTTTGTGCAACTTTTATGTCTGTGAAACAGTTAACCAGAGCTCTGAAGAAATGTAAATTGCAATTGCGCTCAAGCGATCGTCTTTACTTTAAACTCGCAATACCAGCGGTAAGCCCAATGACCGCAAAAACCCACAATAAATCCTTTATTGCTCGTGCACAGATGTTTGTGCTCTACTAGTAATCTGGCTGTAGGTGACATATAACCAGACACTACTGGTATCACTTCTTCAAGCCCATCCATCACATTAACACATTTTTGAATAGTGAATTACTAGATGAGGTACAAAAGACTCTTGTACAGTGACAAAAAAGCTTGTGTTTAAGGGGAATATTTATCAAAGCGTCAACTATGTTGCATTAGCGGGTGTCAATACGCTCGCCTAACATCGCCAAACATCGCAGCCGCGGATCTAAATACGATCTCTATATTTATAAAAAAGCCATCAAAAACACGCGCACTAAGTACGGGGCGATGAGCATTGGACTGTTATTAATGAACAGTCATCGATGACGCTGTTATTCGTGTTTTCCCAACTTTATTTATACCAACTAAACTGCTACAAAGTACACTAACACCCATAAACTACCTATTAACCCTTAAACCGCAGCCCTCCCGCATCGCCACCACTATAATAAACCTTTTAACCCCTCATCTGCAGCTCCCGACATCGCCGCCACTAATATAAATATTAACCCCTATTCCGCCGACACTAAATAAACTTATAAACCCCTAAACCTCTGGCCTCCCACATCACCACCACTAACTAAACCTATTAACCCCTAAACCGTCAGCCCCCACATCGCCAAAAACTAAATTACGCTATTAACCCCTAAACCTAACAACCCTAAAATTACAAGATCCCTATCTTAATATAAATTAAAACTTACCTGTAGAATTAAAACTAATTTTAAACTATAAATTAACCTACCCTAACTA
This sequence comes from Bombina bombina, assembly GCF_027579735.1. NCBI lineage: Eukaryota > Metazoa > Chordata > Amphibia > Anura > Bombinatoridae > Bombina > Bombina bombina. The sequence continues at coordinate 1,093,994,294 of NC_069504.1, read as the reverse complement.
TTATACTAAAATTAAATTAAACTACCAATTAATTAAAATAAATTACTTATTAAAAAACCTAACTCTACTAAAAGTATTTTAATATACAATTAAACATTATTACAAAGTCCTAAATTACAAAAAAACAAACAAAAAACACTTATGGCTAGATTTAGAGTTTTGTCGGTAACGACCCGCGTAGCTAACGCTGGCTTTTTTCTGGCCGCACCTTTAAAATAACTCTGGTATTGAGAGTCCACAGAATGGCTGCGTTAGGCTCCAAAAAAGGAGCGTACAGCATATTTAACGCCACTGCAACTCTCGATACCAGAGTTGCTTACGGACGCGGCCAGCCTCAAAAACGTGCTCGTGCACGATTCCCCCATAGGAAACAATGGGGCTGTTTGAGCTGAAAAAAACCTAACACCTGCAAAAAAGCCGCGTTCAGCTCCTAACGCAGCCCCATTGTTTGCTATGGGGAAACACTTCCTACGTCTGCACCTAACACTCTAACATGTACCCCGAGTCTAAACACCCCTAGCCTTACACTTATTAACCCCTAATCTGCCGCCCCCGCTATCGCTGACCCCTGCATATTATTATTAACCCCTAATCTGCCGCTCCGTAAACCGCCGCTACTTACATTATCCCTATGTACCCCTAATTTGCTGCCCCTAACACCGCCGACCCCTATATTATATTTATTAACCCCTAATCTTCCCCCCACAACGTCGCCTCCACCTGCCTACACTTATTAACCCCTAATCTGCCGACCGGACCTGAGCGCTACTATAATAAAGTTATTAACCCCTAATCCGCCTCACTAACCCTATAATAAATAGTATTAACCCCTAATCTGCCCTCCCTAACATCGCCGACACCTAACTTCAATTATTAACCCCTAATCTGCCGACTGGAGCTCACCGCTATTCTAATAAATGTATTAACCCCTAAAGCTAAGTCTAACCCTAACACTAACACCCCCCTAAATTAAATATAATTTTAATCTAACGAAATTAATTAACTCATATTAAATAAATTATTCCTATTTAAAGATAAATACTTACCTGTAAAATAAATCCTAATATAGCTACAATATAAATTATATTTATATTATAGCTATTTTAGGATTAATATTTATTTTACAGGTAACTTTGTATTTATTTTAACCAGGTACAATAGCTATTAAATAGTTAAGAACTGTTTAATAGCTAAAATAGTTAAAATAATTACAAATTTACCTGTAAAATAAATCCTAACCTAAGTTACAATTAAACCTAACACTACACTATCAATAAATAAATTAAATAAAATACCTACAATTACCTACAATTAAACCTAACACTACACTATCAATAAATTAATTAAATACAATACCTACAAATAACTACAATTAAATAAACTAACTAAAGTACAAAAAATAAAAAAAGAACTAAGTTACAAAAAATAATAAAATATTTACAAACATAAGAAAAATATTACAACAATTTTAAACTAATTACACCTACTCTAAGCCCCCTAATAAAATAACAAAGCCCCCCAAAATAAAAAAATGCCCTACCCTATTCTAAATTACTAAAGTTCAAAGCTATTTTACCTTACCAGCCCTTAACAGGGCCCTTTGCAGGGCATGCCCCAAGAAGTTCAGCTCTTTTGCCTGTAAAAAAAAACATACAATACCCCCCCAAAATTACAACCCACCACCCACATACCCCTAATCTAACCCAAACCCCCCTTAAATAAACCTAACACTAAGCCCCTGAAGATCTTCCTACCTTATCTTCACCATACCAGGTTCATTGATCGATCCAGAAGAGCTCCTCCGATGTCCTGATCCAAGCCCAAGCGGGGGGCTGAAGAGGTCCATGATCCGGCTGAAGTCATCATCCAAGCGGGAGCTGAAGAGGTCCATGATCCGGATGAAGTCTTCATCCAAGCGGGAGCTGAAGAGGTCCATGATCCGGATGAAGTCTTCTATCAATGGCATCTTCAATCTTCTTTCTTCAGGAGCCATCATCTTCCATCCGACGCGGAACATCCATCCTGGCCGAAGACTGAACGACGAATGACGGTTCCTTTAAATGACGTCATCCAAGATACCACCACCCACATAGCCCTAATCTAACCGAAACCCCCCTTAAATAAACCTAACACTAAGCCCCTGAAGATCTCCCTACCTTATCTTCACCATGCCGGGTATCACCGATCCGTCCAGAAGAGGCTCCATAGTCTTCATCCAAGCTCAAGCGGGGGCTGAAGAGGTCCATCATCGGGCTGAAGCGGTCCATCATCCGGCTGAAGTCTTGATCCAAGCGGGGGCTGAAGAGGTCCATCATCCGGCTGAAGAGGTCCATCATCCGGCTGAAGAGGTCCATCATCCAGCTGAAGTCTTGATCCAAGCGGGGGCTGAAGAGGTCCATCATCCGTCTGAAGTCTTCTATCAAGCGGCATCTTCAATCTTCTTTCTTCCGGCTCCATCTTTATCCCGCCGACGCGGAACATCCATCCTGGCTGACGACTTCCCAATGAATGACAGTTCCTTTAAGGGACGTCATCCAAGATGGCGTCCCTCGAATTCCGATTGGCTGATAGGATTCTATCAGCCAATCGGAATTAAGGTAGGAATATTCTGATTGGCTGATGGAATCAGCCAATCAGAATCAAGTTCAATCCGATTGGCTGATCCAATCAGCCAATTAGATTGAGCTCGTATTCTATTGGCTGTTCCGATCAGCCAATAGAATGCAAGCTCAATCTGATTGGCTGATTCCATCAGCCAATCAGAATATTCCTACCTTAATTCCGATTGGCTGATAGAATCCTATCAGCCAATCGGAATTCGAGGGACACCATCTTGGATGACGTCATTTAAAGGAACCGTCATTCGTCGTTCAGTCGTCGGCCAGGATGGATGTTCCGCGTCGGATGGAAGATGATGGCTCCCGAAGAAAGAAGATTGAAGATGCCGTTGATAGAAGACTTCATCCGGATCATGGACCTCTTCAGCTCCCGCTTGGATGAAGACTTCATCCGGATCATGGACCTTTTCAGCTCCCGCTTGGATGAAGACTTCATCCGGATCATGGACCTCTTCAGCTCCCGCTTGGATGATGACTTCAGCCGGATCATGGACCTCTTCAGCCCCCCGCTTGGGCTTGGATCAGGACATCGGAGGAGCTCTTCTGGATCAATCGGTGAACCTGGTATGGTGAAGATAAGGTAGGAAGATCTTCAGGGGCTTAGTGTTAGGTTTATTTAAGGGGGGTTTGGGTTAGATTAGGGGTATGTGGGTGGTGGGTTGTAATGTTGGGGGGGGGTATTGTATGTTTTTTTTTACAGGCAAAAGAGCTGAACTTCTTGGGGCATGCCCCGCAAAGGGCCCTGTTCAGGGCTGGTAAGGTAAAAGAGCTTTGAACTTTAGTAATAGGGTAGGGCATTTTTTTATTTTGGGGGGCTTTGTTATTTTATTAGGGGGCTTAGAGTAGGTGTAATTAGTTTAAAATTGTTGTAATATTTTTCTTATGTTTGTAAATATTGTATTATTTTTTGTAACTTAGTTATTTTTTATTTTTTGTACTTTAGTTAGTTTATTTCATTGAAGTTATTTGTAGGTATTGTATTTAATTAATTTATTGATAGTGTAGTGTTAGGTTTAATTGTATGTAATTGTAGGTATTTTATTTAATTTATTTATTGATAGTGTAGTGTTAGGTTTAATTGTAACTTAGGTTAGGATTTATTTTACAGGTATTTGTAATTATTTTAACTATTTTAGCTATTAAATAGTTCTTAACTATTTAATAGCTATTGTACCTGGTTAAAATAAATACAAAGTTATCTGTAAAATAAATATAAATCCTAAAATAGCTATAATATAATTATAATTTATATTGTAGCTATATTAGGATTTATTTTACAGGTAAGTATTTATCTTTAAATAGGAATAATTTATTTAATATGAGTTAATTAATTTTGTTAGATTAAAATTATATTTAACTTAGGGGGGTGTTAGGGTTAGGGTTAGACTTAGCTTTAGGGGTTAATACATTTATTAGAATAGCGGTGAGCTCCAGTCGCAGATTAGGGGTTAATGTTTGAAGTTAGGTGTCGGCGATGTTAGGGAGGGCAGATTAGGGGTTAATACTATTTATTATAGGGTTAGTGAGGCGGATTAGGGGTTAATAACTTTATTATAATAGCGGTGCGGTCCGGACGGCAGATTAGGGGTTAATAAGTGTAGGCAGGTGGAGGCGACGTTGAGGGCGGCAGATTAGGGGTTAATAAATATAATATAGGGGTCGGCGGTGTTAGGGGCAGCAGATTAGTGGTACATAGCTATAATGTAGGTGGCGGCGCTTTGCGGTCGGCAGATTAGGGGTTAATTCTTGTAGGTAGCTGGCGGCGACATTGTGGGGGGCAGGTTAGGGGTAAATAAATATAATATAGGGGTCGGCGGTGTTAGGGGCAGCAGATTAGGGGTACATAAGTATAACGTAGGTGGCGGTCGGCAGATTAGGGGTTAAAAAAAATGTAATCGAGTGTCGGCGATGTGGGGGGACCTCGGTTTAGGGGTACATAGGTAGTTTATGGGTGTTAGTGTACTTTTGAGCACAGTAGTTAAGAGCTTTATGAACCGGCGTTAGCCCAGAAAGCTCTTAACTACTGACTTTTTTCTGCGGCTGGAGTTTTGTCGTTAGAATTCTATCGCTCACTTCAGACACGACTCTAAATACCGGAGTTAGAAAGATCCCATTGAAAAGATAGGATACGCAATTTACGTAAGGGGATCTGCGGTATGGAAAAGTTGCGGATGAAAAGTGAGCGTTAGACCCTTTTTTGAGTGACTCCAAATACCGGTGGTAGCCTAAAACCAGCGTTAGGAGCCTCTAAAGCTGGTTTTCACGGCTACCGCCAAACTCCAAATCTAGGCCTATGTTACAAAAATAACAAACACTAAATTGTGAAAAATAACAAACGAAATTATCCAAAATATTTTTTTTACATCTAATCTAATAGCCCTATCAAAATGAAAAAGGCCCCCCAAAATAAAATAAAAAACCCTAGCCTACAATAAACTACCAAAGGGCCCTGTAAAAAAAAAAAAAAACACAACAGTAAAACCCACCACACAACCAACCCCCCCCAAATAAAAACCCTAACACTAAAAAAAAAAAAAACTAAGCTAAGTCAGGCATTCCTTGGCCGTTCCCCCTATGCCTTTAAATGTTCTTTCACAGCTGCAGACAAGTGCTTAGTAATTTGTTTGTAGTGAGCACTGTTCTGAGCCGCAGCAGGATTACAGTTCCTGACTTCTTACTCTCTTACTACAGAGATTTATTCACTCAAGCCTAACTTTATCTTCTACCTGGGAAAACCTTTAATTTTCGTCTGCCTCCCTGAAACTGCTAACTTTGGCATTTGAATCTAATTAGAGGAACGAATAATTTGCACCAGCGTGGATATTCCTATCTGGAGACAAGTTGTCTGTTGCTCCCTGCACTGACTAATCTTCTACCTATGTAACTAATCTTGTCATCGTCCAGCCTCTCTCCCTTCTCGGAAGAATCCGCTCTCATCCTCCTAACTGCGGACACCGCAGCTCCTCCTCCGCCTCACTAGAGCGGTCAGCTGTGCACAGACCCGAAACCACTCACCGGGAGATCAGCTGTTTCACTTTCCATCTGCGCTGAACTGAAATCCTACAGCGTGAGTAATCTGCAGCTCCTCTCCTCTCTCTCAAGTCATAGTCGGCATGAGAACTCTGCGTGTGTGAACGCATATTGGTGCAATATCAGCTCTCACATTGTTTCCTACTATGTCAACTGGGAGAATCACTACTTACCCAAATATAGGTATAAACACTCAGGAATCAGCCTAAAGAGCAGAGCCTCTTAATCTCAATTGCAGCATTTCTTAAAGGGGAAGTTACCACCATCTAGTATCATATCTTAAAGGGGTCATTACCACATATTCATATATACCCTTTTTGACAATATTACTTCTGATTGTCATACAGGCATTTGCAGTACTGGTTACTACTCTGTATCTATTTGAACAGAGTAACTTATTCGGTACAATCCCAATAACTTCACTCACTGTCTAATCTGTATCCCATATAAATCAGGGACAGCAGGAGGTAAAGTGATACAAAATCTTACAAGGTCTACAGTTGAGTTCCATTCATTTAAATCCGCACATATCCTCACACTACCCATTGACCTGAAAAGGGCATTTGGATGGGCATTGCCCTTAAACGGGCATTTAGCTCTTTTACATGGCCCAAACCCTAAACTAAACTAAAACCCACCCAAAAGATTTAAAAAGAAAATCCTAACACTAACCCCTGAAGATCCCCTTACAGTTCTGAAGTCCCGACATCCAGATGAAGAAGTCTTCATCCAGGTGGCGATGTCTTTATCCATCCAGGCGGAAGAAGTCTTCATCCAAGCGGCATCTTCTATCTTCATCCCGGAGGCGTGAAGCAAGTCCATCCTGAAGACATTCGACGCGGAGCTCCTCTTCTTATGGTCGCCGCCATAAACTGAAGCTTCAATGCAAGGGACGCGATTCAAGATGGCGTCTCTTGCATTCCTATTAGTTGATTTGAGTGTTAAATTCAAATCAGCCAATAGGAAGTGAGCTTCTGAAATCCTATTGGCTGTTCAAATCAGCCAATAGAATTTCAGTAGCTCTCATCCTATTGGCTGATTTGAACAGCCAATAGGATTTCAGAACATAAACTTTCATTGCTTTCCGACTCCCATTGATTTCTATGGCATCCGCAGCCTCAAGGGTGGTGGTTTGAAAACCAGGTACGATGCGTCGGAATAGCCACAAGCGTACCTGTTAAAAGTTTGATAAATTAAAAAAAAAAGTGTAAAATAGAGGCAAATGTGTAATGATGTAAGCATCGATCTGCGTCGGATTGAGATTTCAGGATCGTATGTTATGTCACAAATTTCAACATTTGCCGATCTTGACCCTTTGATAGCTAGGTCGGATCAAGCTCGCAATAAATCTGATGCGGAATTCAAGCGTATTATTATTTGACTGTAAAGCCCACAACGTAACCCAACCTTACTGGAAACACAAGTGGGGCATCACGTAGATTATCATTTGAGTAAAATCTGATGTCCCCAAAGTACCCAAAAAGTAGTATACTCACAAATTTTCCGTGGAATGAGGTAACTTGTATCCTTGTGGCAAACAGCTCACACCAAAGGGTCAATTTATTAAATGCCAGGCAGACATGATTCGCTGTAGCGAATCATGTTCGCTCGGTATTGCTAAATTCCGACAGCATACGCTAGCAGGGGGTGTCAATCATCCCGATCGTCTCTGATTGGGCTGTTGCATTCTGCCACCTTAAAGGTAGCGGAGAAGTTAAGGAGCAGCGGTCGCTTCTTAACTTCTGTTTCCGGCGAGCCGGAAACTACAGGTGTAGAGAGCAGCATCCGCTGTTTATTAAATCTACCCCATTGCTCCAAATTCAAATGTTAAAATATTTACTGAAAATTAGAAAATTGCTTAAATTACGTCACAAACAGCATATTGGTATGCGCTAGGGCAATGTGGAGGATATTTGTCATCTGGGTCTTCCACACCAGGGGAGAGAATGGGCCACAAGGGAAGTCTTTGAGAACAACATGCCCTCCCACTCCTCAAATTGCCCACCACTGATTTAAAACTCTCTATTTTAATTTTTCTGCCCAACTTTTGTACCAGACCTAACATATTTTTTTTCCATTTGGCTGTGAAATAGTTATAGACTTACTGTTTTCCCTATAAATATGTTGGGAAATGAATGTATCTATCAGGGAATATTTTCAGGATTAAATCACTTGTGCAATCACTGATGCAACCAGTTGGATTTTATCTCATCTGAATCATAATGGCAGATTATCTTGGAATGAGTCAGAGAAGAGGAAATCCATATATATATATATATATTTATAAGCAAATTGCCTTGAATTTCTGACACTAGACTTCCTTACCACCTTTAAGTAAAGTCTAGTCCTGATGAACAAATTACTGTAAAACATTCAAATACGCCAACAAGCTTTGTTAGCTTAATAATGCAACAGAATTACCTCCAAGGTCCTGTATTTTTATGTTCTGCCTGACTAACTATACAGACATAAATCCCAAAGAGGGAGCAGATTTAATCAGCTCTAAAACAGTTTGTCCAGGACAGGGTTCAGCAACCTTGGCTCTCCTGATGTTTTGGAACTACATTTCCCATGATACTCAGACAGCCTAAAGAAAGTCTTAGCATCATGGGAAATGTCGTTCCAAAACATCTGGAGAGCCAAGGTTTTGACACCTGGTCCAGGACATCAAGGTGATTTTCCAATGTGCCTCAACACCATTCACCCATATCTGTCATGGGTCTCTCCTAAACAGTATATTGTTTGACCTTGTGATGTCATATGTAAGATATTCCAATTCCTTTGTAATCTGCAATATATTCTTATTCAGCTCGCCCGTTCTATCCAAACTCCAGATGCTGGTGCGCCCTGTGCTTTCGTTTGAGTGCTAAGATGTCACATTCCATAGATAAATTATAAGTAATATATAAATAAAACTGGGAGCACTATGGATTGCACTCTAGCGATGTTAGGGGACCATAGTGCTAACATTTTTATGCTCCACTTGTAATCTAGGCCAATTTTAGATTTATTTTAAAGCTTTTCACTTCTAATGAGATTAATGTTTTTATCATTTAACAACAAAATTGAAAAAACGACTAACTTACTTTCACTTTTATTGTTATTATTATCGGTTATTTGTAGAGCGCCAACAGTTTCCGCCGCGCTATAACTTGCTAGAACTATTTAGTTTCATTAAAAGGAACATGCGGTTTTATAGATGGCACATGGGACCAATCCCAGTCTAATCTATTTGTAAGTGAATTGTGTTGCATGGTATTTCTTTACAATTTCAAATTCCAAGCAATTTCAATCAATTTGGAAACTGTGTAACAACCTACTTATTACAAGCTTTTTACAACATTTGTGGCTGGATAACACTGCCTGCATGGGAACTAATCAACAGCGGACAGCGGTGGTATTCCTATAATTACAAAACACTTTTCTAGCAGCTTTTTTATGATTTATAGAATTGAATTCACAATAATTTGAAATGATAAATTGCCCAATATCATGGATTGATATTAATGGTTATGTGACACAACTGTATTTAATGTACTAGACAGTCATCTGAATTAGTTGCCATGTTTTATTATCTTTTAGCGGTGCATTTTTTGCTTTGGTGGATGTCTTGAAAATCCTTGCAAAAAAAAAAACAAAAAAAAAAACTTGAAAAGGGTGAGAGAGCCCTTTTTTCAATTAGTTTTTTTTGTTTTTACTAAATTGTGCTGTGGCATTTTTTTCATTTACTGATATTAACAGTGTCACATATTGAAATAGAGGCTGTTCGAATTTTTTTTCAAAGTTTTAGGAAAAATGAAATACTAAAACTCATCTGAGCTTCCATACAAAAACAATTTGCAGAGTAATCTTAAAGGGACAGTAAAGTCCAAATTAATCTTTCATGACTCAGATAGGGCATGTCATTTTAAACAGCTTTCCTATTTACTTTTATCATCAAATTTGCTTTTTGTTTCTTGATATTTTTTGTTAAAGGCTAAACCTAGGTAGGCTCATATGCTGATTTCTAAGATTTTGCAGTCCACCTCTTATTGCAGAGTCTGACTGTGAATAGCTAATAACCTTTACTGTTTGTTCATGTGTGCCATATACATAACATTGTGCTTACCCCAGTGGAGTCATTTAAGAGTCAGCACTAATTGCCTCAAATGCAAGTCTGTCACAAGATCTGAGATAAGGAAGCTGTCTGCATTAGCTTAGATACAATGTATTCATAGAGGTAAGAAGTATATTAATATAACAGTGTTGGTTATGCAAAACTGGGGATGATACATTTAGGGATTATCTATCTTTTTAAGCAATAAGATTTTGGGTGTTTACTGTCCCTTTAATGAACTGAAATAAGGGCTATGGTGAGAAAAGCATTCTCTGTTCATATATCTGAAGTGCAGAGGAACTTGTCTGCTCTGCTCTGATATTGGTATCGTATGCATATTTTATTAATCAATGTCTATTTATGCACTCTGATACATGTAGTTTTTCCTAGTCTGAAAAAACAATGCTTCATAGGGTCATTTACAGATTGATTTTTAAGTATTGAGAAAAGAGCAATAAAATATTTTGTATGAAGGAGATATTTAAAAGATGCAAGAATCCATTTACATATAATACAACTAAATGAAAAAACCACTACCTAACTAAAAATAAATAAAGAAAAAAAAGAAAAGAAAAGGGGCATTTTGATGGCCAAAACAAAATGCATATTCTTATTTGTTAGAGCATGACATTCTGTATTACTGGGCATAGCTAGCTGTAGTGTTGATCACAATATTGCAGCAGATAATGACTGTTGAACTTAGACCTGTATTGTCAGTATATTTTTCCATTGATTACAATCCCAAAATCGGCACCTCCTGAAAACAACCCAAAATAGTTATCTGTGCAGTTAATCTCTTGATTTCATAATTGAAAAATGTAATGTGCACAATTAAAACAAGCAAAATGGTGATTTTGTATTTTAGTGATTATATCATGCTGGTTAATCCCTTTTTATAGTGTGCAGTGATGCTAAATGCTGCGTGGGTTTCTTGGGTTTTTTGATTTTACCAATTTTTAATGGTGTAATTACTTAAAGTGACACTAAACCCAATTTTTTTCTTTCATGATTCAGATAGAGCATGCAATTTTAAGCAACTTTCTAATTTACTCCTATCAATTTTTTTTTGTTCTCTTGCTATCTTGATTTAAAAAGCAATAATTTAAAGAGTAGGTGCCAGCCCATTTTAGGTTCAGCACCCTGGATAAAGCTTGCTTATTCTTAAGCAAAAAGAAAAAGGAAGGCTGCTGAGCAACAGGTAAAAAAGTATTTATTCCATTAAAAATTGAAAATAGAAAAAAAGACACAACAAGTCAGGCAAGGGTATTAGCCATCTAACATGTTTCGCGCAGACAAGCGCTTACTCATAGATGCTTATTCTTAGCGACATTTAGCAAACCAATAAGCAAGCATAACCCAGGTTATGCAAAAATGGGCCGTCTCTTAAGCTTTACATTACTGCTTTTTAAATAAAGATAGCAAGGGAACAAAGAAAAATTGATAATAGGAGTAAATTAGAAAGTTGCTTAAAATTGCATGCGCTATCTGAATCATTAAATAAAAAAATTTGGGTTTAATGTCCCTTTAAAGTGATGGTAAACTTTAACCTTTGTATTTACAATATTTGTAATCATAAAAGATGTGGACTTTAATTCATGAAAGGCATTGTAAATGCTTAATTTTAAAAAATAAATGACACTTTCATATCTTCATATATTCCTCTATTTCTTACTTCAGTGACGATTCATGCTGTAGGAAATCATATCGTGCCCCCTTTGGCCCCAAGAACTAAGAGTGTTATTATTAACTTGCTGGACGAATTTACCAGTTTACGGGCGCGATAAATTAGCGCTCCACTTGTAATCTAGCCTTAAGTCATTAGGTGGCTTGCTTAAATTGTAACATATTTTTATATTTTATATTGCATATTTATTTTATCACACAGCCATGTTTGTGACACAGTTCCGGATAGTATACCATTAATACATGGCTTCTGGACCCCCCTAGGGTTATTGATTAGAGATATCCTAATTTTTCATAGACAAAAGATGTATATGTATACTGTATATATATATATATATATATATATATATATATATATATATATATATATATATATATATACATATACACACAAAGATTATATATATATATATATATATATATATATATATATATATATATATGTATATATGTGTGTACATAAGTATTTATGTATTTATATGTGTAGATATGTATTTACAGACATATATACACATATAAATACATATCTAAACATATATAGACATATATATATATAAAAGTGCATTGGAGCCCTTTGCATTTAAGTAGATGAAAACATGTAAAAGCATATTAATGCAATATTCATATTTAATAATGGTTTAACTATGTATTTATGTATTTAATGTAAATATTTCACATTCCAAAGTTCTTCACAATGCAGAATATGTTCTAAGTATGCAAAAGTCTAAGGCCACCATTAGATATGTTGTTTTACCAATGGTTAAATGACCATATATAATTATTTCTCAGTCTCTTTATTAGAATACAACCAAAAAATACAGGATATTTGTATCCAGTATTAAAAAACAGTGGCAAATATTTAGTGTGACTTCCCCTTACACTTGAGCAATAGCAGGAACAAACACCTGTTTTGTCCTACTATTTCATGTCAAAATGACTGCTGTGAAAAAGGTCTATTACACCAGGTTTGTGTAAGACATGCTTGAGCATTACATACACATGTGGTATGAGTTTAATTAAGCTTGCTAATAAGACCAACATTCAATCACATCATTCCATTCAAAATGCTAAAGATCACAGAATTTGACAGACATAAAATCATACTTTTGCATTAGCAAGGTCACTCTCAAAGGGAAATCAGCAAACAAACTGGATACTCCAGATGTGGTATTCAAGCTGTTATAAAGAAATCTGAAGAATCAGGAGAAGTCAAGGACAAAAAAAAAGGACTAGAATGCCAAGAAAACTTTTAAAATCTGATGAGACGTTTCTTAGAGTTTCTTCTTTAAGGGACCAGAAGAAGTCCAGCAAGGACCTGGCTCAGCATCTGGAAGCTTCATCCGGATGCCAAGTTTACCCTTCTACAGTCTGAAGAAGCTTGATCAGGAATGGTCTTAGTGGAATCGTAGCAGCCAAGAAACCAATTTTTCAGAAGGGGAACAGGGTGAAAAGGCTAAGATAAGCTAAAGCTCACAAAGATTAGAATGAAGATCAGTGGAAAAGAGTATTATGGAATGACAAATCCAAGTTTGAATTTTTTGGGTTCAATCATCGACAATATGTGAGAAGAAGAGTTGGAGAGAGATGGGAGAATGAGTGCTTGCGGCCTTCAGTGAAACATGGTGGAGGGTCTGTCCGGGTTTGGGGCTGCATTTCTGCCACTGGTGTTGGCGATATTATCCGAATTGATGGGATCATGAATGCTGAAAAGTACAGAAAGATTTTAATTAATCAGACCATTCCTTCTGGAAAGCGCCTGATTGGGAATGGTTTTATTTTGCAGCATAATGTTCCCAAGCACACTGCTAATGCAGTGAAATCATATTGGGAGAGAAAAACAGCTGATAAAACACTGACATTTATGGACTGGCCTCCACATTATTATTATCAGGTATTTGTAGAGCGCCAACAGATTCTGCAGCGCCACAGAGTCCAGACCTGAATATTATAGAGTCAGTATGGGACCACCTGGACAGAGAAAGAAATAAAAGACAACCTAAATCTAAAGAAGAACTCTGGGAAGTGCTGAAAGACGCCTGGTATAATATACCAGAAGATTACTTCCGAAAACTTCCGGACAGTCTCCCCAAAAGAGTTCAAGATGTGCTTAGTGCCAAGGGAGGTCACACAAAATATTGACTTTTGCCTGAAGAAGCCATTTTGTTCTGGAAATTGTGGTTTTTTTATATTTTGTGTACATATTTTCCTGTATTTTCTGTTTGTATCTTAATAAAAAGACCAAGATATTAATATGGAGGGTCATTAAAACTTTGCTAAAACAACAAGTCTAATGGTGGCCTAAGACTTTTGCACAGTACTGTATAGCTATAGATATATATTGTACTGACATACCATTAGATATATTTAGAAACATGTATTTATGAATAAATAGAACGTATTCCTCTATGTGAAGAACATTGGAATGTGAAATATTCATTTTTTTCATGTTGGGTTAGCGCACATGAGAATATGCAATCGGATTTGCGTGCAAGTACGGTGTTAGTCTCCCTCCCCACACACACACTTTTTCTGCTCCATTGACTTCCATGGGGGAATACGTAAATGCGCACACAAAATTTTAACTTCGGCTTTATGCACTTGTTTGGTTAGTGCGAGAGTGAAAACAGTGTACTTTAAACTCATAATACTAACGCAGCTGACGCGCACAAAAAGCTTGCTTCTAGCACAGTTAACGCTTGAGCAGGAGCGTTAAATAGTGCTCCACTCGTAATTTAGCCCTATGTGTTTAAACCCAGCACCAATGCGACCATGCTTGACAACCACAAAGCTTGCGGCTCATGAGTTAGACTTTACTTATGCGTCTAACCGCTTTGCAAGTGTTAAAGAACTAGTTATCGAAGGTCAGTAATGCAAAAATTAGATACATTTTGTTTTTACTTTAGAATGTCTCTTTAAATCCCTAGAAAATTAACTTGCTAAAACCCGATGGAGTGTTATTAATTGTGCTTGACTGAGCGCACGAGACGAGTATTCACAGTTGCGCTGCACTTGTAATCTAATGATTTGGTGTCTAGGCTAATGCTAATGGTTTAAAGGGACATTAAACACTATATAAATGCTAGATAGAATGATGCATTCAAAGAAAAGATTAGTCTGAGAATAACATATAGATGTATTTTTTAAGTTTCATTAGCTGTTTAAATATTGACAAAATAAGTGTAAAGTTTTAGTGTCTATAAAACAATGGGAGCTGCCATGTTGTAACTTAGGTTACCTTCTCTGCTGTGGTCAAATAGGGTCAGTTATACATATGTTACTAGCGTGTGCAGCCAATGGCTGTGTGAAATATAACAGTGTTCTGCTCTCCATTCCTAACAGCAATGAAAAGATCACAATTTCAGAAAGGAATTACAGGTAAAGGGCACAAAATAAATAATGAAAGAATATTGCAGAGTTTTTTATATATACAATTTATCATTTTATATTACCATCTCAAAGTGTTTAATGTCCCTTTACGCATTATGTGCAATAATATTTATAAAGACTGCATCTAAACAAGGTAGAGACAAGTTACAGTATGTAATCTCACAGGTCATCGCCACTGAATAAATGGTGTCATATACCAGCTGTTTTGTAAGTAGCACTCACTTTTGACCCTGGCTGTAATTCCCTATAATTTGTGTAACAGCCGCCATCTGCAAATGGCTAGAAAAGAGAAGCGGATTAGGCCTGTTATGCCCCCCCCCCCCCCCCCCCCACTATTGTTACAAGATGTTCTATATGACTATTTTGAGTTATTTTGTTTCTTCAGTACCAGACAGGATATTACCTTCTGAGCAGGAATGGCTGTCATATACTAGAAAGGCTTGTGAGACAGATCAGCTACAGAGAATCTTTATCTCTTGAGCAAAGAAAGGTGAGGGAGTGTCTGCTGAAGTGCTTTAGGTTATTACAAGTCATTCCTCGCCCTTGTGCTTGGAGATAGGGGTAAAAGTATGACTTAAAAGGATATTCTAGTCTAATATTAACATGCTCTAATTAGTTAAAGCATTATACTATTAACCCTTTCACTTTTCACCCCTGTGTTGAGCTGTTTTGTGGTTTTCAGATGCTGCCCCACTGTAGATAATTTTTCAGTGAGAAAACCACAGATAATATATTTATTTATTTTTGGAGACTCAGCAGATTCAAACAATACTATTATTTTATTTATGTATCATGTTGTATAAGAAATCTGCAACAAAAAGTGTGTTAAAATGTGTTTTTTTTAATTAACATTTTAATAAATAAGATCGTGTGTGTGTTTTCCCCCCTTAAACTCTATAGTAAAAAGAAGGGGTTATCCTCATATAAGTAAGGACCTTTCAGTATAGTTATGTAACTTTGATCTGTACATAGGGGCGCCCATGAACCTGTATGCAAATAAATGGATATGTATTAATTTATTAAAGCGACAGTCTACACCAAAATTGTTATTGTTTTTTTTTAAAAAAAGATAACACCTTTAATACCCATTCCCCAGCTTTGCACAACAAACATTGTTATATTAATACTTTATAACGTTTAAACCTCATGCCGCCTCTTGCATTAGCTTTTCACTAGACACTGCTAATTCATGTGTGGCATATAGATAACATTAAAGAATGTTACTTTAATTTCAAGGGGTCTATGCTAAATCTTAAACCTAAAGTAAAACACAAAAAGCATTTCTGAGAGATAAGAAGATTAATAAAAAGTTCAATTAACTTTTTTTTTTTTAAAAAAAGGGACATTCATATCAATATTTAAAGGGACAGTCTATTCAAAATTAAACTTTCATGATTCAGATAGGGCATGCAATTTTAAACAACTTTAAATTCACTTTTATCATCAATTTGCTTTGTTCTCTTGGTATTCTTTGTTGAAAGCTAAACCTAGGTTCTTATGCTAATTTCTAAGCCCTTAAAGGCCACCCCTTATCTCAAAGCATTTGAAAGTTTTTCACAGCTAGAGGGCGTTAGTTCATGTTTGCCATATAGATAACAATGTACTCACACCAGTGGAGTTACTTATGAGAGGGCACTGATTGGCTAAAATACAAGTCTGTCAAAATAACTGAGATAAGGGGGCAGTCTTTAGAGGTTTAGATACAAGGTAATCACAGAGGTAAAAAGTATATTTATATAACAGTTGTGGTTGTGCAAAACTGGGGAATGGGTAATAAAGGGATTTTCTATCTTTTTAATAACAATTCTGGTGTAGACTGTCCCTTTAATCTCCCCATAAAAGTTTCATTAAGGAAAATAAATTACAATATTAATGTGTGACTTATTTTACCTGCTTTATCTATAAAATGCTACTGAAAAGAGGCTGGAATGTCTCCATCATGCTTATGTATTGCAAGAGTTTTATAAGCCTGAAACATTGTACACAGTGGTCCAGATTATTTTATCGCTGTGTGCGTATTACAAGTTGAAAGTAAAAAGTTAGTGCACAAGTAAAACTCGATGCGTGCTACTGCAGGACTTCAGATACCGCAATCACGTTAACTTCTCCCCATTGACTTCAATGGAAAAAACTAACGACTAGATTACGAGTTTGGCGTTAGGCTTAAAAAGCAGCGTTGGCCGGTCCTAACACTGCTTTTAAACGCCCGCTGGTATTACGAGTCTTGCAGGTACAGGTGTAACGCTCACTTTTTTGGCCAGACTTGGAAATACCGCAAATCCACTTACATCAATTGCGTATCCTATATTTTCAATGGGACTTGCATAGCGTCAGTATTACGAGTCTGACAAAACGTGAGCAGTACACCCTCTCCTGTCAAGACTGGTACCGCATTTAAAAGTCAGTAGTTAAGAGTTTTACACTACAACGCTGTAGCATAAAACTCTTAACACCCATAAACTAACTATTAACCCCTAAACCGTGGCCCTCCCACATCGCAAACACTAAAATAATAATTTTAACCCCTAATCTGCCGAACCGGACATCGCCGCCACTATAATAAATATATTAACCCCTAAATCGCCGCACTCCCGCATTGCAAACACTAGTTAAATATTATTAACTCCTAATCTGCTGTCCCTAACATTGCCGACACCTACCTACATGTATTAACCCCTAATCTGCCCCCCACAACGTCACTGCCACTATATTAAAGTTATTAACCCCTAAATCTAAATCTAACCCTAACACCCCCTAACTTAAATATAATTTAAATAAATCTAAATAAAATTACTATTATTGTAACCTAAATAATTCCTATTTAAAACTAAATACTTACCTATAAAATAAACCCTAAGCTAGCTACAATATAACTAATAGTTACATTGTAGCTAGCTTAGGGTTTATTTTTTATTTTACAGGCAACTTTGTATTTATTTTAACTAGGTAGAATAGTTATTAAATAGTTATTAACTATTTAATAACTACCTAGTTAAAATAAAGACAAATATACCTGTAAAATAAAACCTAACCTAAGTTCCAATTACACCTAACACTACACTATAATTAAATTAATTCCCTAAATTAAATACAATTAAATACAAATAAATAAAATTATCTAAAGTACAAAAAAACAAACACTAAATTACAGAAAATAACACTAACCCCTTCAAGAGCATCTTCTATCTTCATCCATCCGGCGCGGAGCGGGTCCATCTTCAAGACATCTGGCGTGGAGCATCCTCTTCCATCGAAGTCTTCTTACTAAATGATGGTTCATTTAAGTGACGTCATCCAAGATGGCGTCCCTTCAGTTCCGATTGGTTGATAGAATTCTATCAGCCAATCGGAATTAAGGTAGAAAAAATTCTATTGGCTGATGCAATCAGCCAATAGGATTGAACTTCAATCCTATTGGCTGATCCAATCAGCCAATAGGATTGAGCTGGCATTCTATTGGCTGTTCCAATCAGCCAATAGAATGCCAGCTCAATCCTATTGGCTGATTGCATCAGCCAATAGGATTTTTTCTATCTTAATTCCGATTGGCTGATAGAATTTGGAGGACCACTTCGCCCGGCATGGATGAAGACCTCTCCCGGCTTCGTTGAGGACTTCGGCCCGGTTGGGTGAAGACTTCTCCCGGTAAGGTGATCTTCAAGGGGTTAGTGTTAGGTTTTTTAAGGGGTTATTGGGTGGGTTTTAGAGTAGGGTTGGTTGTGTGGGTGGTGAGTTTTAATGTTGGGGGGGATTTGTACTTTTTTTACAGGTAAAAGAGCTGATTACTTTGGGGCAATGCCCCGCAAGAGGCCCTTTTAAGGGCTATTTGTAATTTAGTGTAGGGTAGGGCTTTTTTATTTTGGGGGGCTTTTTTATTTTGTTAGGGGGATTAGATTAGGTGTAATTAGTTTAAAAATCTTGTAATTTGTTTATTATTTTCTGTAAATTAGTGGAGTTTTTTGGCACTAGATAATTTTATTTATTTGTATTTAATTGTATTTAATTTAGGGAATTAATTTAATTATAGTGTAGTGTTAGGGGTTATTGTAATTTAGGTTAGGTTTTATTTTACAGGTAAATTTGTATTTATTTTAGCTAGGTAGTTATTAAATAGTTAATAACTATTTAATAACTATTCTACCTAGTTAAAATAAATACAAAGTTGCCTGTAAAATAAAAATAAATCCTAAGATAGCTACAATGTAACTATTAGTTATATTGTAGCTATCTTAGGGTTTATTTTATAGGTAAGTATTCAGTTTTAAATAGGAATTATTTAGGTAATAATAGTCATTTTATTTAGATTTATTTAAATTATATTTAAGTTAGGGGTTGTTAGGGTTAGACTTAGATTTAGGGGTTAATAACTTTAAAGTGAAGGTAAACTTTGGTGAATGAAAGTCCGTTTTATAAAATTACTATTAAAAACAGGGGCACTTGCATTCATCAAAGTTTACAAATCAGCCGTTTTGATTAAAAGCTTACCTTTGTTTTTTTCACAGCCAGAGCAGCTTCCCCCTCCTGGAAATCCTCTCTTAACACGTCGGCAATGACTAATCTGGCTTCCTCCAATCACAGCATGGCCTCAGGCAATAACCACCCTGGGGGGAAAGCCGTGATTGGAGGAAGCCGGATTAGTCATTGCTGACATCTGAAGAGAGGATTTCCAGGAGGAAAAACGGGCTTTCATTCACCAAAGTTTACCTTCACTTTAATATAGTGGCGGCAATGTTGGAGGCAGCAGATTAGGGGTTAAGAAGTGTAGGTAGGTTGCGGCGACATTGGGGGCGGCAGATTAGGGGTTAATAAATATAATGTAGGTGTCGGCGATGTTGGGGGGCAGCAGATTAGGGGTTCATAAGTATAATGTAGGTGGTGGCGGTGTCCGGAGTGGCAGATTAGGGGTTAATAAGTATAATGTAGGTGTCAGCGATGTCGGGGGCGTCAGATTAGGGGTTAATAAGTGTAAGATTAGGGGTGTTTAGACTCGGGGTTCATGTTAGGGTGTTAGGTGTAGACACAAATGTATTTTCCCCATAGGAATCAATGGGGCTGCGTTAGGAGCTAAACGCTGCTTTTTTGCAGGTGTTAGGTTTTTTTTCAGCCGGCTCTCCCCCATTGATTCCTATGGGGAAATCGTGCACGGGCACATTTAGCCAGCTCACCGCTAACGTAAGCAGCGCTGGTATTGAGGTGAGATGTGGAGCAAAATTTTGCTCTACGATCACTTTTTTGCGGTTAATACCAGCGCTGTCTGTAAGTGAGCGGTGAGCATAAACTGCTCGTTAGCACCGCATAGCCTCTAACGCCAAACTCGTAATCTAGCCGTAATACTTTTCGCTCGAGTGCTAGCCCGACACCTCGTTAGACCTACAGCGCTAAACCCAAAAGTATTTATGAATATTCACATTCCAATGTTCTTCACATAGAAGAACATTTTCTTTTTATTTATTTATTTATATATATATATATATATATATATATATAGTCTGTTTCATTAAAGGACTGCACTCAATGGATTTAGATATAGCATTTTAAATATTTATTGTGGTAACATTTCAGGGCTCGCAGACCCCTTCCTCAGACCAGACAGGAAGGGGTCTGCGAGCCATGAAACGTTACCACAATAAATATTTAAAATTCTGTATCTAAATCCCGTGAGTGCAGTCCTTTAACGAAACAGACTGTAAATACTATCGACTTGGCACCCTGGTTGATGACCCTATTGTGAGTTCAGATACACATGGAGGATATATATATATATATATATATATATATATATATATATTTATTTATTAACACAAAATAGAAATTGTATTTGTATATATATTTATATATATATATATATATATATATATATATATTTTATGTTTTTATTTTATTTGCAGATATAGTTATATACAATATATATATATTAAAATACAAAGAAGGTTTTCTTCTATGTGAAGAGATTTGGAATGAAAATTATTTACATTAAAACACAGTAAAACATAATAAAAATTAAAATTATTTAAAGGGACAGTCAACACCAGAAATTTTGTTTTTTAAAAAAGATAGATAATCCCTTAATTACCCATTCCCCAGTTTTGCATAACCAACACAGTTATAGAAATACACTTTTTACCTCTGTAATTACCTTGTACTTAACTGCCCCAGTATTTCAGTTCTTTTGACAGACTTGCATTTTAGCCAATCAGTGCTGACTCCTAGGTAACTTCACATGGATAAGCTCAATGTTATCTATATGAAACACATGAACTAAATCCCTCTAGTGGTGAAAAAATGTCAAAATGCATTCATATTAGAGGCAGCCTTCAAGGTCTAAGAAACTAGCATATGAACATCCTAGGTTTAGCTTTCAACTACGAATACCAAGAGAACAAAGCAAATTTGGCGATAAAAGTAAATTGAACAGTTGTTTAAAATGACATGCCTTATTTGAATCATTAAAGTTTATTTTTTACTTGACTGTCCCTTTAAATTGAATACATATTAATGTTCATGCTTGATTTTCATGTTTGAGTGGAAAGGGCTTTAAAGTTTATATACTGTATATGTGTATATACATGTGTATATATGTTTTCATATGTGTTAGCGCTGCGGAATCTGTTGGCGCTCTACAAATAACCAATAATAATAATAATAATTATATATATGTATGTATATACATATATAAACTCAGGAAAGAAGCAATGGAAAGCAACCGTGAGTCCGATAAAATAATCTTTTATTCCTTCAATTAAAAACAGCATAGAGAATTCCAAAGCAGTAAAACGAGTTGGCAATAGACCAGGTCTAACGCGTTTCAGCTCAACTGAGCCATACTCATAGACCTCTGATCTATCACCATAGCGGCAACAATTTATACATGTCCAATCAACATCAATAAAAAAACATATGTGCCAATAACGTCAGGAATAGGGATGGGCGAATGTGTTTATATTCGAATTCGAATGTTAGAACGAAAGTTGATGTAGAAATTCGATATCATAATAGAATGTTGATAAGAATGAATATTCTTAAAAATTCTATTATCGAATGTTATTTACAGTTTTTGAATGCCACATTCAAATTCGAATATTACATTTATAAAACACAATTGTAGACTAGAAATACTATTTCGAATTTGAATGTTACATTCGATTTTGAATGTCACATTCGAATTCGAATATTACATTTATAAAACACAGTATTAGACTAGAAATACTATTATTTTGAATTTGAATGTCACATTCAAATTTGAATATTACGTTTATAAAACACAGTATTAGATTAGAAATACTATTTCGAATTTGAATTTGAATGTCACATTCGAATTCGAATATTACATTTCTAAAACACAGTATTAGACTAGAAATGCTATTTCGAATTTGAATGTCACATTCGAATTTTAATGCAACATTCGAATTCGAATATTACATTTCTAAAACACAGTATTAGACTAGATATACTATTTCGAATTTGAATGTTACATTCGAATTTGAATGTAGCATTCCAATTTGAATATTACATTTATTAAACACAGTTGTAAACTAGAAATACTATTACAAATTTAAATGTCACATTCGAATTTGAATGTCACATTCAAATTCGAATATTACATTTAAAAAACACAGTATTAGACTAGAAATACTATTTCGAATTTGAATGTGACATTTGAATTTGAATGCAGCATTCGAATTCGAATATTACATTTATTAAACACAGTTGTAGACTAGAAATACTATTTCGAATTAGAATATTACATTTTGAAATTGAAGGAATACATAGCTAAACATTCTATTATTCTAACTAATATTTTCGAATTTTATTGAAAAATTCAAAAAGAAAAATTCGAAAATAGAATGTTAGAATGTTATATAAATTTTCTAAATTCAATTTGAACGAACGAATGTATCAAAATTTGTTTTAAATTTTGAATTTTAAGAAACATTCGCCATCCCTAGTCAGGAACTGCTTGCCTATTTTAATAAGTACTTCTTTAACAGCATTTTTATTTTTAATTATCTTTGGCTAGCTATGCTGATATAGAGGCTAGTTGCTGCTTCTGAATGGGAAAAGTTATCACTTTATCACAACCAAAATTGCGGAATGAGAATAGCAATATATATACCAGTCATATTTTGTATCTAGAGTTTACATTGCCTTTGTTGTATTTTATTATATATCTGGTTAAAGAAAAGATAAGATAACTTATACTACAACTTAACATATATAAACACAAAAAAACACATCTATATACAAACACCTTGTCATATACCATATACCTTTTAACCCTTAAAAAATGTTTTTTTTTTAAATATTTATATTAAGAATTTTAATCAGATATATTTATGAGTGTTACACATTCTTTTACTCTACTTATATTGTGTTTTGTGTAACTCTTTTTACCCCTTACACTTTAGTCACTGTAACGCGTCGAGCATACCTGTTTTCAACTTGTAATACGCACACAAATTAGTGTTGTCTGGATATTGCTTATCGCGACCCACACTAACTTTACCCGCGCAGCTTGTAATCTAGCCCAGTGAGTGGTAAGCCCAAAACACAGGCGCATTTCCATCTCTCCCTAATTGACAAACAAGGCCAAGAAGATGGATTCCATCAGGCTTTTCAAGAGTTGCTCTTTATTTTGAAAACCTCCTACAGTGTAAAAAGATTGTAAAATATTTATTTTGCAATGCAAAGCTGTGACACGTGCTATGATTTTAAATATCCGTTTAATGGAAGACATTTTTTTAAAGTTAAAATAACATGAAACCCAGATTTTTCTTCTTTGATTCAGCCTAGTTTCTCAACCTGTGGTACGTATACCCCTGGGACCCTTGCGGCACTGGCAAGGGATACTCTAGGGATTGGTCTTCATTCATTTTTTTTTTCTTCCTGATATAGCTTTTGTAAATTTATCAAAGAAAGCTGTGTTTCTCATTTCTAACTTTAAGCACCTCTAACTGGGCAGAGTGTGGGTATTTCCCTGCCTAGGTGGGACCGCTGCTCAATCACTGATTCATCTTAAATTAGTAAAACCTTAGATGGGCTTAGATCTAACTTGTTAGTGACGTATTAGGGTTGGAGTTGAGCTTTACTAATATGAACAGAGAAAGTTTAGTACTGTGACCAAGTGTCACAGAGACAAGTGGCAGATAAATGTGCCACTGTGAAATAGGTAATGTGAATCATACTGAAGTAATGACAAATAAACTGTGTATGAAATGGTTATTAAAAATAGAAAGATGGTACCATAAATATTACTTTCCTCATTATTCAGAAAATAGTTTATTTTCCTCTGTTTTAATGTGAGAAGCTACAAAATCTAAATATTAATATCAATGGACTATATATCTGTTTTACGTATTTATTATTTTCTGTAGTAATATTGACAAATATTACGTTCCGGAAAACATAAAACAAATATCAGATTACTATATAATTACTTCATTAACCCCTTAATGACCGGACCATTTTTCAATTTTCTTACCCTTAATGACAATGGCTATTTTTACATTTCTGCAGTGTTTGTGTTTAGCTGTAATTTTCCTCTTACTCATTTACTGTACCCACACATATTATATACCGTTTTTCTCGTCATTAAATGGACTTTCTAAAAATACCATTATTTTCATCATGTCTTATAATTTACTAAAAAAAAATAATAAAATATGAGGAAACAATGGAAAAAAACAC
The DNA here is from genome assembly GCF_027579735.1 of Bombina bombina. Taxonomy (NCBI): domain Eukaryota; kingdom Metazoa; phylum Chordata; class Amphibia; order Anura; family Bombinatoridae; genus Bombina; species Bombina bombina. The sequence goes on along the minus strand of NC_069504.1, from coordinate 1,093,969,796 downwards.
ACTTTTTCTAACTTTGACCCCCAAAATCTGTTACACATCTACAATCACCAAAAACACCCATGCTAAATAGCTTCTAAATTTTGTCCTGAGTTTAGAAATACCCAATGTTTACATGTTCTTTGCTTTTTTTGCAATTTATGGGGCAATAAATACAAGTAGCACTTCGCTATTTCCAAACCACTTTTTTTCAAAATTAGCGCTAGTTACATTGGAACCCTGATATCTGTCAGGAATACCTGAATATCCCTTGACATGTATATATTTTTTTTTTTAGAAGACAACCCAAAGTATTGATCTAGGCCAATTTTGGTATATTTCATGCCACCATTTCACCGCCAAATGCGATCAAAAAAAAAAAAAGTTCACTTTTTCACAAAATTTGTCACAAACTTTAGGTTTCCCACTGAAATTATTTACAAACAGCTTCTGCAATTATGGCACAAATGGTTGTAAATGCTTCTCTGGGATCCCCTTTTTTCAGAAATAGCAGACTTATATGGCTTTGGGGTTGCTTTTTGGTAATTAGAAGGCCGCTAAATGCTGCTGCGCACCACACGTTAATTATGCCCAGCAGTGAAGGGGTTAAATTAGGTAGCTTGTAGGGAGCTTGCAGGGTTAATTTTAGAGATCAGCCTCCTACCTGACACATCCCACCCCCTGATCCCTCCCAAACAGCTCTCCTCCCTCCCCCACCCCACAATTGTTCCCGCCATCTTAAGTACTGGCAGAAAGTCTGCCAGTACTAAATAAAAGAGGTTTTTTTTTTTTTTAAATAAAGTATTTTAGCTGTGATGGACCCCTGCCTTAGCCCCAACCTCCCTGATCCCCCCTCCAGCTCTCTAACCCTCTCCCCTACCTAATTACCGCCATCTTGGGTACTGGCAGCTGTCTGCCAGTACCCAGTTTGGCCCCAAAAACCCCCCAAAATGTATTTTTATTTTATTTTTTACTTAAAAAACTATTTCTGTAGTGTAGCAGCCCCCCACAATACCCCCACCCCCTCCCAGATCCTTTTATATATTTTTTTTAAAAAAAATTCCCTTTTTTTTCCCCTTTCTGCACTCATTCATTGGTGTCAGTGTGGCTAATGGGTGCACGTGCACGCGCACATGCACGCGCGCATCGTGCACCCGGCGGACACTGGCACTATCGCTACCGGTGCAGAGAGGGCCACAGAGTGGCTCTCTCTGCATCGGAGGCTTGTAAAGTGGTATTGCAGGATGCTTCCATATCGAGGCATCACTGCAATACCCTCAGAGCTGCTGGAAGCATTTGTGATCGCTTCCAGCACTCTGTTTGACAACTGACGTACCAGGTACGTCCATTGTCATTAACTGCTTGTTAATGCATGACGTAACTGGTACGTCAGTTGTCATTAAGGGGTTAACATATCTGATAAAAGCTTGTGAAATCAAGTGATGCACATTATTTCTATTTTTGCTCATGTAAAAGATAAATAATATCTGTGCTACAGTTGGGGTACATAGAAATCAAATGAATGCCTACAGGGGTACTTGCTACTCTGCTATACATGGGCAGCAGCTAGTGCTTTTGCGAGTGTACAACATTGCTAATATTATTCTTGCAAAACTACGGACATATTATGTTCCAGACGCATGGACGCTACCTATGGGATTTTTAACACAGGATACCAAAATAACTAAGTCAATTTGATAATATAAGAATTAGATCTTTAAAAAGTTATTTAAAATTGCATACCCTATCTGAATCATGTCCTTTTAAGATAAATAATTCTTTGTGTGTGGTAATCCGACACTGCGTTAGATCTAAAGCACTAAACAGGAAGCGTGTTACGCATATTTTATATTCCTATGTTCTTCATATAGAAACAAAAATGTAATTTGCATTTAAAATATATATTTCTATATATATATATATATGATAATATTAAAGTCAAATAGATATCTATACCTATTTTTGTATAGAAATAGATAAATAAGAATAGGTATATACAGAGATATATAGAAATATATATTTACAATAAAAATTCATTTTCTGTATGTGAAGAATATTGGAATGGGAAATATTTATAACCCCTGTTGTGTTTGCGCACAAGCGATAAGTATTAGTTTTTTCTTCTGCGCTTTCCATTGAGGGAGAATAAGTTAACAATATCACCATATTTGAAGTCCTGTGGTTAGCAAACTCCAGGTTTTGCTCACACACAAACTTTTTACTTTCAACTTATAATACACACGCAAAAACCTTTTTTCTAGCAAAGTTTACGCTCAAGTGAAACCGCTAAATAACGCAGCACTTATAATCTAACCTAATATTAACAATACCACTATTGATCCAATTTACCCATAAACTTTATTTATATATTTACATTTTGTACCTCGTCTCAGAAAGCTCTAATTGGTGAAACGCACGTCAGGCGTCAGCCAGAGCTGTGTGATATCAGGTGGGCTGGTAACATGGGCGAGATTAGAGGCATATATTGGTATATAGTACTATTTTTAGGGTTTCCACCCAATTGGTATTTTAGCTACATGACCGGTATTTTTAAGGTTCAGGTCAAAGTTGAAAATAAAGATTAAATATAGAAATAAAAATGTTACCATGGTCAAACTTCTAAGTGTGTTGAAATTTAATTATAAACAAATGATCATTTAAAATCAATCCTAGTAGCTTTAGTTCCTGATTTATGCTGTAAAATTATTTATGCAAATTTATGTTAAAGAGATTGACCGTTATTTTTTTCCAGCAACTCTAACTGTTGTGTATTACTGCACTTTGTACCCATAGTGGAAAGCCCATAGTGATAATGCCATCTAATTTGCCCGCTTCTGGGTCTCACAAAATCATACTAGTGATTGTGGTAGGGAAAGTCTCCCCAGTTGGAAGCTTGTGCAGTAATCTGTTTGTTTTAGGATGATTAGAGTAAGATAATGTGACTCCCATCCTCTGCACATAGCTTAATTAATGGCTGTTCCCCAATGTTGGGATTTCTACTTATGTTTTAACCTTTTAACCTTTTTGGTTAAAAGTTAAGTTAAGTTTTATTTATCAACCTTAGGACACTGGTTTTCAAACCTGTTCTCACTTTGAATTTGGTCCCTGACAGGTTCTGTGTATTTGTGCATGAGGACTCCTCATGCACAAATACACAGAACCTGTCAGGGACCAAATGGAGGTTATGCTGCTGGGACCCTGTGACTTCCCCTACAAAGAAACAGAAGTGGTCTGAGTCTGACAGTGACTAACTCAGTCACTGACGTGCTGCCCCTTGCCAAGTGCTGCCTGGGTCCATTGGACCCACTTGGTCTCATGGTTGAGCCGGCCCTGCTAGTGCCTTAGAATTAGGTTCTTTCATGTGTTTGCTGTAACTGGATTATTTTTTGAAGACAGGCTCCAAAGCATATACCCCTGCTTTCCAACAAAAGATACCAAAAGAGCAAATCAAAATTGCTAATTTAGAAAAAGTAAATTAGAAAGTAAAGTAAATTAGAAAGTTGTTTAAAATTGTATTCTCTATCTGAATCATGAAAGAAACATTTTGAGTTTCATATCTCTTTATGCTAAAACAACATGCAATATGAAGAGAATATTGTAAACTATATTAGCCGGTTCAATCACAGCCTGTGTGCGAATGGGGGATGATTTGTGGCCTAGTAGATGTAGGGTTGCCGACATGGCCAGTATTTTTAAGGTTCAATATCAATGTAGAAAATAATGAATAAAAAATTAAACAAAGCCTCTGTCAAAGTGAAACTTCTGAGTGTGATAAATACTAATTATAAACAAATAAGCATTTAAAATGAGTCCTAGCAGCTTTAGTTTTTGAGTTATGCTGTATAACTATTTTTGCAAATGTATGTTAATGAACATGGCAACCCTAAGTGAGTGACACTGCTAAGCCTTCAATGGGTGTACTGGTGATGGTTATTTAATGTGGCGCTTTTATTGGCATGGCATGATTATATCCCAATGTGATAGTAGTATTAGGGCAACGTAATTATATTGCAGTGTGGTTAGACTGCATGACCTGGAAACAATTGCAAGGTAAAATACTGCATTGTGTTCCCCAAATTTGATTGTGACCTGTACACACTGTCAGGTTTTTTTGGTTGACCCCCCCCCCCTTTGTGCTCAGGCTAAGATGGAAGATACATTTTCCCCCACTTCTAAATTATGTAGTCATGCCCTAAAACTCCCCAACCCACCCATGAAGCACTTAGTTCAGCCCATAGAATAGCTTTGTCTGTATCCACCCTGATTACACCCAGGAAACACACATGACTCTATTCACAGCTTCCCTGCCCCCCTCACACACACACTCAACAAGTTGTAAAACTTCACAAGACTATAAAATGAAGGGAGTTTATAAAAACAGAGGAGCTACAGGACTTCTGCTCTTACCTCTGGCTTAAAACTTTTTGAACCATTCTACAGCTCCAGATAGTTCGGCACAAGGAAACAGATGAAACCGAGAACCAGGAAAAAATGGCTAATTGTGCCCCTGGACAGCTCTTCCCTGACTCTACCTGGTTATTATTATTATTAATAATAATAATAATAACAATAATAATAAAATGTATGACTGACTCCTCTATAGTCTGGCTGACACATACATGTTGTATAATTTTGTCAACCACTGATGTGACCTGCTGTCCTAAAATAATACAATAATGCTTCATAGTGAGGTCAACATAATTGTACTGATTAAAGCTTTAGCTAAATACCTTTATACGTCTCAGATTGTTTTTGTAGCAAGTAAAGAACAAGGATTACCTGAAAATGTCACCAATTAGTATAATCAATAGTAGGACCAGGTCTCTAGGGAGATAAAGTTGCTCTGCTGCTCCTGCGGCTTTAGAGACCTGGTCCTACTATTGATTATACTAATTGGTGACATTTTCAGGTAATCCTTGTTCTTTACTTGCAACAAAAACAATCTGAGAGCTAATCCTGGTTACAGCGAGTTTGTTGTAGCTGCCAGCTCCTCTTACTCCAGCTCTTCATAAAACATGTGACGGGGGAAGTAGGTGATTCCTACTGAAAAATTAATTTCTGCATCAACAATAAGTATTAATAAAAAATAACAATAAATACTCGGGGAGGTTCAAGTGTGTGCAATTTCCCTATGCTACAGAAAAAAATGTTTGGTGAAGGAAGGGGAGGATTGGGCCGCTACAGAAACAGGAGGAAGGCCCTATTAACAATCACATGGGGGGTCACTAGACTACAGAATTTTATTTTATTAATAAATAATAATACAAATGTTGAAAATTATTATACACAGGCTACTTCCATTACCTATGATGATGGAGACCATTGGGATGGGGGAGAGTTATAGAGCTGTCAGAGAGGGATCAGGGAGCTGGAAGGGTTGAGGAGGTACCTGCCAGTACCTAAGATCATGGTGACCAGTGGGGGGAGGGGGGAGGGAGGAAAAAGAGCTGTTTAGGAGGGATCAGGTAGGGATCATCAGGGGTGGGAGGTATCAGGTGGGAGGATAATCTCTACACTGAAGCTAAAATTTACAAGCTACCTGATTTACTCCTTCACTGCTGGGAATAGTAGAAGTGTGGTGCGCAGCAGCAATTAGCGGCCTTCTAATTACCAAAAAGCAATGGCAAAACCATGCATTATTATTATCAGTTTGAAGAGTGCCAAGATTCTGCAGCAGCTATTTCTAAACAAAGCTGATCTCAGAAAAGCTTTTACAACCATTTGTGTTATGACTGCAAAAGCGGTATGTAAATAATTTCACTGAGAAACTCAAAGTTTGTGAAAAAGTTAGCAATTTTTAAATATGGTAGCATTTGGCAATAAAACGGTGGCATGAAATATACCCAAAATGGGCCTAGATCAATACCTTGGTTTGTCTACTGATAAAAATATACATTTTTAAAAGGAAAATAAAAAAGGCTCTACTTGTATAAATATGGAGTGATGCTAATGCTAAAAATTCTCTGGTACTTTGGTTAAAGGGACAGTCTACACCAGAATTGTTATTGTTTTAAAAGATAGATAGATCCCTTTATTACCCATTCCCTAGTTTTGCATAACCAACACAGTTATATTTATATATTTTTTACCTCTGTGATTATCTTGTATCTAAGCCTCTGCAGACTGCCCCTTTATTTGTTCTTTTGACAGACTTGCAGTTTAGCCAATCAGTGATGGCTCCCAGGTAACTTCACGTGCACGAGTACAGTGTTATCTATATGAAAAACATGAACTAACACCCTCTAGTGGTGAAAAACCTGTTAAAATGCATTCTTAAGAGGCGGCCTTCAAGGTCTAAGAAATTAGCATATGAACCTCCTAAGTTAAGCTTTCAACTAAGAATACCAAGAGAACAAAGAAAAATTGGTGATAAAAGTAAATTGGAAAATTGTTTAAAATTACATGCCCTATCTGAATCATGAAAGTTTTTTTTTGGACTAGACTGTCCCTTTAAGCTTTTCACTAACATTCCCAGTTGTGAAGGGGTTAAAGCCATTCTCTTATTTTAACTCATTACAGAATTCAGTTGGTTTTTATACTGGGCGCCACCACCTTGTAGCGTATTGTTGCATTCTGTGTATGTTTGTGGGACTTTGAGTATTTGGGGCATATGTATCAAGCTCTGAATGGAACTTGATGCCCCTTGTTCAGGCTCGCCAGAAAAAGCAGTTATGAAGCAGCGGTCACAAAGACCGCTGCTCCATAACCTGTCCACCTGCTCTGAGCAGGCGGACAGACATCGCCACAATACAACCCGATCGAGTTATCATTGGCCGCGAGTCTGCAGGGGGCGGCGTTGCACCAGCAGCTCTTGTGAGTTGCTGGTGCAATGCTGAATACGGCTAGCATATTGCTCGCCGTATTCAGCGAGGTCTGGCGGACCTGATCCGCAGCGTCGGATCAGGTCCGCCAGACCTTGATAAATATGCCCCTTATTGTGAAATTGTGTGTATAGCCACTCTCACTATATGGCATTAGAGACACAGATACAGTATAACTAAGCTTGTATTATTGGAATAACTAATTTAATGAGTCAAGGAGGATGGAATCTGCTGAGGGACTATTGAATTTTGTTTTGGGCTATAGCCCAAGGTCTTCTGGAGTATAGTGATGCCCCTTGTGACAGCACCTAATAGAATAAATAATGTCTGTAAAATGCTTTAAATGTTATGATTCATGTGTTAATGATGCTTAGGTATTACATTTACTGTGTTGCTTTGCATTAGCTTTTTAAATATTTACTTTTGCACTTCTGATAGCTCATTTTGGTTTCTTCTAGAGCTTTGTCATCCGTGGTAGCTTTGGGAGCAAATATAATCTGCAACAAAATTCCAGGCTTGGCGCCTCGGCAAAGAGCCATCTGCCAGAGCCGCCCTGATGCCATCATAGTTATTGGAGAAGGGGCACAGATGGGGATCAATGAATGCCAGTATCAGTTCCGGTACGGAAGGTGGAACTGTTCAGCACTTGGAGAACGGACAGTCTTTGGACAAGAACTTCGAGTAGGTAAGCAATTCCTTGTTCAAACAGTTGTCATGCTTGAGAAACTGACGCTTTTTTGTTCCTATAATTAAACACCAATTTCAGCAGTTTTAGTAGACAACATTTAATGAGTCCTATTCATTCTCATCTAATGTTTTTGCCCATGTACAGTACCATTAGCTTTTGTATTCTACACAAACATATTTCTGCTTAGGAAGACGATAAATTCCAAACTGGGCTCTGATTTGCTGCAGAGTAGTTTAATTGACATTAGATTTCATGTGCAAAAATGTGTATTAGGTTGCAATAGTCAAAACAACTTTCTGAATAGAAGAATCCTTAGACAGCTGCCTAATTAGAAACAATGAAAGATTTTACCTAGTCAATACAGAACTATTTTTACCTGTAGTTGACTTAAAATGTAAAATAGTCCATTGATGTAGGACCTTGAATCTCGTAAAGGTTTAATGCTAATAAGATGACATTTAGGCATATTTCTAGTGAAGAATAGGTAGGTCATTTAACTATATAACAAGATGGTATAATAGATGATTCTACGGAAAACTTTTCTTGATGATCCACCATTCATATAAAGACCTTAGCTGAACCATTTTACTTGTAAATGCAATATTCATTAAATTTGCATAACTCTGTTGTGCAGCATTAAAATAACAAACTAGGGGGAACATATTACAGGTGTCTAAAAGTTATTTTGGATGTTTCCTAAACCCAGCAGGTACTAGGCTAGAAGCTGGATGATAATTACAGAAATTTCCAGTTTTTTGTAATCCTTTACATAAGCTTCAGAGACACAAAGAAATGTAAAAATAACAATGTCTATATTTATGTACTAAAAAGAAGACTAAGAAAATAGCCCCTAGAGATTTATTCTGCTCAAAAGCTCATAAAAGACATTGTATTAATGCCCTTGCAAATTTAGAGTTTTGGATAGTGCTGACATTTTATTCCTTAGGTTATGTAAAGAACACTTATTTATCTCTAAAAGCACCTATGATGCATTTGTCAATGGAATTTATCCCTGTGAATGTTTATATAAAGCTTTTTTCACATAAAATGTCAGTAGAGATATTTTAAGTTGAGTTCATGACCCGCATGGTTAACCGGTCACGCACTCTTGTAAAACATGAAGATTTGACTTTCTAATAATTGTATGATATTTTATTCTTTGTATTTATACATTGATAAGATATGTTTCTGTTTAAAAGTATCTGACAACATTAACCTGTGATGAAATTGTTGCCTTCATTTTTTATAATTGGCTCCTTAAACTGCAATACTTTAATACTAACTGCATCCTTTGTCACTGCATTCATCTCTTTGAAGAGAACTTCAATATTAGAATTATTGAACACTAACCAATCAGGATTAGTTCAAATGCATATAGAATAGTAGGGAGAAATTGGGATCTGTTGCGGGGCCGGACTGGGAAATCAGACCGGTCCTGGAAAGTTGTTTAGACCAGCCCCGCCCCTCTTGCCCAGCCCCACCCCCTCTGACCCAGCCCCACCCCCCTCCATCCCAGACCACTATGCTCTTATTTGGTCTTCCCGTGGCTGCCTCCCCTGCCGCTTGGCTATTTCCGTAGCCGCATCGCTGTTTACATCACTGCCCATCACCTCCTTACAGATCCGCCCATATCCCTCTTTACAGATCCACCCACCCAGTAATCCCACTGAGGTCATTCCAACAGATTCAGTTTTTTACTGAATCTTCATTCAGTGATGAATCTAGGGATAAGAGTTTAGGAAAGTCTTAATCTTTCCTACTAACGATCTCATACATGTTGACAAAATAATGTGAACGTTCCCCATGAAGCCAGATTTTTATTGAACCTTGTTGATACATTGCAAAGCAGTTAATGTTTCAACACACATCTACATCTTTTTAGGTGTTCAGGACATAGGTAATCTGTTGTATTAACATTCTACTTACATTTATAAACTTTACAAGATACTAAGGGGGCGTGATAAAAAATAAACTCTATTTTAGAAAGGCTGGTAGGTTTCACACATGTTGTGTGAATTATGGTTTTGAGTGAAAAACACAATTTAACAAATAAATCCCTTGCACAATTCCAGTCCTAATGGGTAGTAGCAGTAAGGAACAAACATCAGCCAGATGTTACTAACAAAAGGCATTTAATTGCTGTGCATTATTCCAAAACTTATCTGACTGGAAAAAAAAAATCCTGCTATGGGCTCTAAGCTGGTTAAATTGTAGTGGATATTGATTTTCTTTCACCCATTTCTATGTTAATGACCGTATAGTAGTCAATACCTTGATATTGTCAACCATTTCTATTACTTATTGCTCCTTGCGGATCACTCACCGTGTGTTCCTGTGTGTTGGTTTTGTAATTCACTTAACAGTCTGACTAAGTCACTGCTTTACTGGGCAAGACTTCTCCAAGACCAGACATTTCTGAGTCTTCCGACATCTCTGCATCTGTGTGAGAAAGGGGAGGGGCTGAAAGCAAGTGCGGCGAGAGACAGGGATACAGATTCTAATGGGGGATACTGAATATGTTGGAATGCCCTCAGTAGGTTTACTGGGTGGGCGGTTCTGTAAGGAGGGATATGGGCAGATTTGTAAGGAGGTGATGGGCAGTGATGTATGCAGCGATGCGGCTATGGAACTAGCCGAGCGGCAGCTTGCTGCGCTCCCTCACAAGTGAGTCACAAATTTGCTGCTCTCCACACACTTCTGCAGCTGCCCCAGTCCAGCCTCTGCCGGCCCACCGGGATTTTTCCCGGTATCCCGGCAGCCCAATCCGGCCCTGGTCTTTTGTTAATGGAGAGGCCCTTAGGGGTTGGTGGGGTCATTTGGGTAATAGGAATTATTGTGCTGGAAATATCTTGTAGCAAGGGTCTATGGGTTGAGCTGGGGGCGCAGGAGATGGGGATTTATAGGTACAGTCTATGTGATTTTTTTTTTATTGTTTAACAATATAGATAATGCTCTTACTACCTATTCCCCAGCTTTGCATAATGAACATTATTATATTAATATAGTTTATAACCTCTAAGTTTGCTTGTTTCTAAACCCCTGCTGGCAGGCACTTATCTCAGTGCATTTTATTAGCTTTTCACAGCCAGACATTATTAGTTCATGTGTGCCATTCAGATAACATTGTGCTCAATCCCACTGAATTATGCAGGAACAAGCACTAATTGGCTAAAATGCAAGTTTGTAAAAAGTACTGAGATAAGGCTGCAGTCAGCAGAAGTTTAGACACAAGGTAATCACAGCAGTAAAAAGTATATTAATATAACTGTGTTGGTTATGTAAAACTAGGGAATGAGTAATAAAGGGATTAGCTATCTTTTTCAGTACACTGTCCCTTTAAAGAGTCAGTAAACACTGTGACATTACAAGACATTTCTGTTGTGTAGCTATAGAATAACAGATCAGCCAAGTCTTAATGGGTTTTTTTTAAAACAAATTAACATTATTTTTACTGCAATTAGTTATCGATAGCCAAACCCCACCTACCATCTGCCTTATTTGGTGGAGCCAATCTGGGTTAGATTCTGCAGACAACAAGGCTAGCTACAGTCATTAAGTTAGTACAATGTGAATTGGTTTGCAGATGTTATCTGTTATAGCCAATTATGGACAGATATGTAGCTATGAGAAGCCAGCAAGGTGCATGTCCAGCTCTGAGAATTAGAAAATGTACAACAGAACTTAATCATATGAAAAGGGACAAAATAAATAAAGTATTGAAAATTTGTTTTATTTCACTTAAATTTTATATTTACGTTTCAAGGTGTTTACTGTGCCTTAAAGGGACAAGAAAGCCAACATTTTTATTTCATGATTCAGATAGAGAATACAATTTTTAAAAAGTCTCCAATTTACTTCTTTTATCAAATTTGCTTTGTTCTAGGTAGAGTGCACATGCATGGATCGCTACATAACAGGAAATAGTGCTGCCATCTAGTGCTCTTGCTATTGTATAACATTGTTATAAAACTGCTGCCATCTAGTGCTCTTGCTAATGTATAACATTGTTCTAAAACTGCTGCCGTCTAGTGCTCTTGCTAATGTATAACATTGTTATAAAACTGCTGCCATCTAGTGCTCTTGCTAATGTATAACATTGTTATAAAACTGCTGCCATCTAGTGCTCTTGCTAATGTATAACATTGTTATAAAACTGCTGCCATCTAGTGCTCTTGCTAATGTATAACATTGTTATAAAACTGCTGCCATCTAATGCTCTTGCTAATGTATAACATTGTTATAAAACTGCTGCCATCTAGTGCTCTTGCTAATGTATAACATTGTTATAAAACTGCTGCCATCTAGTGCTCTTGCTAATGTATAACATTGTTATAAAACTGCTGCCGTCTAGTGCTCTTGCTAATGTATAACATTGTTATAAAACTGCTGCCGTCTAGTGCTCTTGCTAATGTATAACATTGTTATAAAACTGCTGCCATCTAGTGCTCTTGCTAATGTATAACATTGTTATAAAACTGCTGCCGTCTAGTGCTCTTGCTAATGTATAACATTGTTATAAAACTGCTGCCGTCTAGTGCTCTTGCTAATGTATAACATTGTTATAAAACTGCTGCCATCTAGTGCTCTTGCTAATTTATAACATTGTTATAAAACTGCTGCCATCTAGTGCTCTTGCTAATGTATAACATTGTTATAAAACTGCTGCCATCTAGTGCTCTTGCTAATGTATAACATTGTTATAAAACTGCTGCCGTCTAGTGCTCTTGCTAATGTATAACATTGTTGCAAACTGCTGCCATATAGTGCTGCAGACACGTGCACACTGCTGAACTTACATTCATGCTTTTCAACAAAGGATAAGAAAAAAAACAAAGAAAATGTGCTAATAGAAGTACATTGGAAAGTCTTTTTTTAAATTGTATGTTGTATTTGACTAATTAAAGAAAATGTTTGGGTTTTGTGTCCCTTTAAATGAAATGAGGAGGCCCATCTATCAAGCTCCGAATGAAGACAGCTGCTCCATAATCGTGTCCGCCAGCTCTGAGCAGGCGGACAGGAATCGCCACAATTTAACCCGATCGAGTACGTTCGCGTTGATTGACACCTCCCTGCTGGCGGCTGATTGGCCGCGAGTCAGCAGGGTGCGGCATTGCACCAGCAGCTCTTGTGAGCTGCTGGTGCAATGCTGAATATGGAGAGGTCCGCAAGACCAGGTCCGCAAGACCTTTGTTAAACTGGCCTTGAGGAGTGCAGTAGCAGCTGAGTTTACAGTTGAGAGTAAACATGAGGCAAGGGGTTAATGCTGTGGAGAGTGGTAATGTGGTAGGTTGTTGTAGATAGGGTTAAAGTGAAAGAGGGGTTCTGGAGGTAGCAGTCAATATAATGGGGGTAATGTATTGATGGTTAAAGGGACATGAAACCCAAAATGTTTACTTCTATTATCAAATTTGTTTCATACTCTTGGTATCATTTGTTGAAGGAGCAGCAATGCACTACTGGTTTCTAACTGAACACATGGATGAGCCAATGACAATCAGTATATATATATGCAGCCACCAATCAGCAGCTAGAACCTAGGTTCTTTGCTGCTCCTGGGCTTTCCTAGGTAAAACTTTCAGCAAAGGATAACAAGAGAAGGAAGCAAATTAAATAATATAAGTAAATTGGAAAGTTGTTTACAATTGCACGCTCTGTCTAAATCATGAATATCTAATTATGACTTTACTGTCCCTTTAACTTGCAGTAGAGAACTGGAGTGGGCAGACTAAAGTTGAGGAGGGTTTTGGAGATGGGGTGATTTGGTGCAGTTGTTGCAGATAGGTTTACAGCACAAGAGGGGTTTCAGAGGTAGTAGGTTAGTGCAGTGGGGGTGATGTGGTAGGGGTTAACTTGCAATGCTGGACTAGTGTGGGTAGGGTTAACTAGCGGCATTGCTGGGTGTGGCTAGGGTTAATAGTCTGGAGGTGTCTTATTTATTACATAGAATGCTTCATTATCATTAAATAGTATTAGGCATACACTTGTTTTAGAGACTTTACGCCAGCTTTGAAGCGCAGTCAATACTACCATGGCTGTCACTGCTGAACAACTCTGCCAATATCAATCACACTTTTGTTGTCATTTTGGTGATTTTGTTGGCTGCTCTTGGTTTGGATGCGCTTGAAGGGAATAATAAATTATTAAGAAAATACAGACTTCTGGGTGACTTCTTCAAGTAGATGTCCTTAAAAGATTCTTAAGCTCGTGCACAGTTACAAATACATTTTTCAGTTATGAAAGTTGGTAGCTTAGTGCTTTTAAGAAGAGTCACCTTTCTGGTGCTACTGAAATAAATAAATAAAATCATTTTTTGTGATCAGTTTGACAGTGTTAATATGTGCAAATTTTTTTTCCTCTCCCTTAATGTTCACATATATCTTCCCTATCATGTGCTTCCATTCATTATCTGTCACTAGCCATTCAGGGAACATTGCATCTGTTTTTCTATCTTGGTGCCAAGAAAGATATATTTTTTTTAAGGCCATCCAGTTTTGGATATTGGGGCACACATTTTAATGCAAAAATGACGCCCTCCTATTCTGTTATATCATATAACTATGGTATTACTGACCCTAGATAACTATGCGTTTAACCACTGCAAGCCCAGACTTTACAGGGGACTTTATTTGTTGCAAGGGTTAAAGAATACTTATCTAGGGCCAGTAATGAAAAGGTTTAATGCTCTACGAAATTAAAAAAATTACATTTTGTTTTTTGTATCACAATGTGTCTTTAAAGGGACGAAAAGTCAGTAAAATGTTAAATTATATGTAGCAAAACAAGTAAAAAAAATGTTTTTGTTTGTTTTACTGGCAATCTGTAGGTTAATTCACTGTATTGATGTCACAAATATGTTAAGTGGTTATATCAGGGAATATATATAAATAGATAGATAGATAGATAGATAGATAGATAGATAGATAGATAGATAATCAGTTATTTGTAGAGCACCAACATTGAGTGGACTACTTTTCCCCTCTGGGCTAGTATCTTTTAACCCCTGACTAGTAAACCATAGTGATATTTCCCCATCCTTGTTAATATATATATAACATTTTAGTAAGGTTAAGAGTGTGAGATGATACATGTTGTTGGTAAGTGAGGAGGGGGCGGAATCGGTACAAGCAAACACGACAATATTGGAGTCTATGCAGGATTATATATGGAACGTTGATGCAGCATGTGACAAAGATCAAACAGATCATCTTCTAAGTGCTAGAGCTGCAGTCTGCATTCACATTGTTTTCATTTCCACAATCTCTGCCTTGTGTAACCCCTTCTGCGGCCAGACATGTTTGTAATGTGTTGCAGTAACTAAGCACAATTATTTAGTTAAAGGGACAGAACACTCTATAATATGAGAGCATATGATGAGCACAATTTAAAAATGTTAAAATATTTTTTGAAAAAACAAAAAAGGGTTGTATTAAAGCTGCGTTTTTATTTTGAAGCTAACAATACCTAAAAGGGACAGTAAGCAGTTTTGTTGCTATATTATAACATATCAGCCAAGTCTAAACTTTTTAAAAAACAAAAAAATATTTGTGAACTCTTGTGTGCTGCATTTGTTTTCACTAACAAAATAAATAAATAAATAAAAGTTGTTTTATTGCAATATGCATAGCTGAACATTTTATATTAAAGGCTCAGGGTGTTTAATCGTTGACTTATAAACAGATCTCCCATCGATTTATCAGAGAAATAATTTGTAGGAAAAAAAACATAATTTATGTAAGAACTTACCTGATAAATTCTTTTCTTTCATATTAGCAAGAGTCCATGAGCTAGTGACGTATGGGATATACATTCCTACCAGGAGGGGCAAAGTTTCCCAAACCTCAAAATGCCTATAAATACACCCCTCACCACACCCACAATTCAGTTTAACGAATAGCCAAGAAGTGGGGTGATAAAAAAGTGCGAAAGCATATAAAATAAGGAATTGGAATAATTGTGTTTTATACAAAATCATAACCACCACAAAAAAAGGGCGGGCCTCATGGACTCTTGCTAATATGAAAGAAATGAATTTATCAGGTAAGTTCTTACATAAATTATGTTTTCTTTCATGTAATTAGCAAGAGTCCATGAGCTAGTGACGTATGGGATAATGACTACCCAAGATGTGGATCTTTCCACACAAGAGTCACTAGAGAGGGAGGGACAAAATAAAGACAGCCAATTCCTGCTGAAAATAATCCACACCCAAAATAAAGTTTAATGAAAAACATAAGCAGAAGATTCAAACTGAAACCGCTGCCTGAAGTACTTTTCTACCAAAAACTGCTTCAGAAGAAGAAAATACATCAAAATGGTAGAATTTAGTAAAAGTATGCAAAGAGGACCAAGTTGCTGCTTTGCAAATCTGATCAACCGAAGCTTCATTCCTAAACGCCCAGGAAGTAGAAACTGACCTAGTAGCAATGAGCTGTAATTTTCTGAGGCGGAGTTTTACCCGACTCAACATAGGCAAGATGAATTAAAGATTTCAACCAAGATGCCAAAGAAATGGCAGAAGCTTTCTGGCCTTTTCTAGAACCGGAAAAGATAACAAATAGACTAGAAGTCTTTCGGAAAGATTTAGTAGCTTCAACATAATATTTCAAAGCTCTAACAACATCCAAAGAATGCAACAATTTCTCCTTAGAATTCTTAGGATTAGGACATAATGAAGGAACCACAATTTCTCTACTAATGTTGTTGGAATTCACAACTTTAGGTAAAAATTCAAAAGAAGTTCGCAACACCGCCTTATCCTGATGAAAAATCAGAAAAGGAGACTCACAAGAAAGAGCAGATAATTCAGAAACTCTTCTGGCAGAAGAGATGGCCAAAAGGAACAAAACTTTCCAAGAAAGTAATTTAATGTCCAATGAATGCATAGGTTCAAATGGAGGAGCTTGAAGCGCCCCCAGAACCAAATTCAAACTCCAAGGAGGAGAAATTGACTTAATGACAGGCTTTATACGAACCAAAGCTTGTACAAAACAATGAATATCAGGAAGAATAGCAATCTTTCTGTGAAAAAGAACAGAAAGAGCAGAGATTTGTCCTTTCAAGGAACTTGCAGACAAACCCTTATCTAAACCATCCTGAAGAAACTGTAATACTCTCGGTATTCTAAAAGAATGCCAAGAAAAATGATGAGAAAGACACCAAGAAATATAAGTCTTCCAGACTCTATAATATATCTCTCTAGATACAGATTTACGAGCCTGTAACATAGTATTAATCACAGAGTCAGAGAAACCTCTGTGACCAAGAATCAAGCGTTCAATCTCCATACCTTTAAATTTAAGGATTTCAGATCCTGATGGAAAAAAGGACCTTGAGACAGAAGGTCTGGTCTTAACGGAAGAGTCCACGGTTGGCAAGAGGCCATCCGGACAAGATCCGCATACCAAAACCTGTGAGGCCATGCTGGAGCTACCAGCAGAACAAACGAGCATTCCTTCAGAATCTTGGAGATTACTCTTGGAAGAAGAACTAGAGGCGGAAAGATATAGGCAGGATGATACTTCCAAGGAAGTGATAATGCATCCACTGCCTCCGCCTGAGGATCCCGGGATCTGGACAGATACCTGGGAAGTTTCTTGTTTAGATGAGACGCCATCAGATCTATTTCTGGAAGTTCCCACATTTGAACAATCTGAAGAAATACCTCTGGGTGAAGAGACCATTCGCCCGGATGCAACGTTTGGCGACTGAGATAATCCGCTTCCCAATTGTCTATACCTGGGATATGAACCGCAGAGAGTAGACAGGAGCTGGATTCCGCCCAAACCAAAATTCAAGATACTTCTTTCATAGCTAGAGGACTGTGAGTCCCTCCTTGATGATTGATGTATGCCACAGTTGTGACATTGTCTGTCTGAAAACAAATGAACGATTCTCTCTTCAGAAGAGGCCAAAACTGAAGAGCTCTGAAAATTGCACGGAGTTCCAAAATATTGATCGGTAATCTCACCTCCTGAGATTCCCAAACTCCTTGTGCCGTCAGAGATCCCCACACAGCTCCCCAACCTGTGAGACTTGCATCTGTTGAAATTACAGTCCAGGTCGGAAGCACAAAAGAAGCCCCCTGAATTAAACGATGGTGATCTGTCCACCACGTTAGAGAGTGTCGAACAATCGGTTTTAAAGATATTAATTGAGATATCTTTGTGTAATCCTTGCACCATTGATTCAACATACAGAGCTGAAAAGGTCGCATGTGAAAACGAGCAAAGGGGATCGCGTCCGATGCAGCAGTCATAAGACCTAGAATTTCCATGCATAAGGCTACCGAAGGGAATGATTGTGACTGAAGGTTTCGACAAGCTGTAATTAATTTTAGACGTCTCTTGTCTGTTAAAGACAGAGTCATGGACACTGAATCCATCTGGAAACCCAGAAAGGTTACCCTTGTCTGAGGAATCAATGAACTTTTTGGTAAATTGATCCTCCAACCATGATCTTGAAGAAACAACACAAGTCGATTCGTATGAGATTCTGCTAAATGTAAAGACTGAGCAAGTACCAAGATATCGTCCAAATAAGGAAATACCACAATACCCTGTTCTCTGATTACAGACAGAAGGGCACCGAGAACCTTTGTAAAAATTCTTGGAGCTGTAGCTAGGCCAAACGGCAGAGCCACAAACTGGTAATGCTTGTCCAGAAAAGAGAATCTCAGGAACTGATAATGATCTGGATGAATCGGAATATGCAGATATGCATCCTGTAAATCTATTGTGGACATATAATTCCCTTGCTGAACAAAAGGCAAGATAGTCCTTACAGTTACCATCTTGAACGTTGGTATCCTTACATAACGATTCAATATTTTTAGATCCAGAACTGGTCTGAAGGAATTCTCCTTCTTTGGTACAATGAAGAGATTTGAATAAAACCCCATCCCCTGTTCCGGAACTGGAACTGGCATAATTACTCCAGTCAACTCTAGATCTGAAACACAATTCAGAAATGCTTGAGCTTTTACTGGATTTACTGGGACACGGGAAAGAAAAAATCTCTTTGCAGGAGGTCTCATCTTAAAACCAATTCTGTACCCTTCTGAAACAATGTTCTGAATCCAAGGATTGTGAACAGAATTGATCCAAATTTCCTTGAAAAAACGTAACCTGCCCCCTACCAGCTGAGCTGGAATGAGGGCCGCACCTTCATGTGGACTTAGAAGCAGGCTTTGCCTTTCTAGCTGGCTTGGATTTATTCCAGACTGGAGATGGTTTCCAAACTGAAACTGCTCCTGAGGATGAAGGATCAGGCTTTTGTTCTTTGTTGAAACGAAAGGAACGAAAACGATTATTAGCCCTGTTTTTACCTTTAGATTTTTTATCCTGTGGTAAAAAAGTTCCTTTCCCACCAGTAACAGTTGAAATAATAGAATCCAACTGAGAACCAAATAATTTGTTACCCTGGAAAGAAATAGAAAGTAGAGTTGATTTAGAAGCCATATCAGCATTCCAAGTTTTAAGCCATAAAGCTCTTCTAGCTAAAATAGCTAGAGACATAAACCTGACATCAACTCTGATAATATCAAAAATGGCATCACAGATAAAATTATTAGCATGCTGAAGAAGAATAATAATATCATGAGAATCATGATGTGTTACTTGTTGCGCTAAAGTTTCCAACCAAAAAGTTGAAGCTGCAGCAACATCAGCCAAAGATATAGCAGGTCTAAGAAGATTACCTGAACACAGATAAGCTTTTCTTAGAAAGGATTCAATTTTCCTATCTAAAGGATCCTTAAACGAAGTACCATCTGACGTAGGAATAGTAGTACGTTTAGCAAGGGTAGAAATAGCCCCATCAACTTTAGGGATTTTGTTCCAAAATTCTAATCTGTCAGACGGCACAGGATATAATTGCTTAAAACGTTTAGAAGGAGTAAATGAATTACCCAATTTATCCCATTCTTTGGAAATTACTGCAGAAATAGCATTAGGAACAGGAAAAACTTCTGGAATAACCACAGGAGCTTTAAATACCTTATCCAAACGTTTAGAATTAGTATCAAGAGGACCAGAATCCTCTATTTCTAAAGCAATTAGTACTTCTTTAAGTAAAGCACGAATAAATTCCATTTTAAATAAATATGAAGATTTATCAGCATCAATCTCTGAGACAGAATCCTCTGAACCAGAAGAGTCATCAGAATCAGAATGATGATGTTCATTTAAAAATTCATCTGTAGGGAGAGAAGTTTTAAAAGATTTTTTACGTTTACTAGAAGGAGAAATAACAGACATAGCCTTCTTTATGGATTCAGAAACAAAATCTCTTATGTTATCAGGAACATTCTGCACCTTAGATGTTGAAGGAACTGCAACAGGCAATGGTACTTTACTAAAGGAAATATTATCTGCATTAACAAGTTTGTCATGATAATCAATACAAACAACAGCCGGAGGAATAGCTACCAAAAGTTTACAGCAGATACACTTAGCTTTGGTAGATCCAGCACTAGACAGCGATTTTCCTGTAGTATCTTCTGACTCAGATGCAACGTGAGACATCTTGCAATATGTAAGAGAAAAAACAACATATAAAGCAAAATTGATCAAATTCCTTAAATGACAGTTTCAGGAATGGGAAAGAATGCCAAGAACAAGCTTCTAGCAACCAGAAGCAATAAAAAATGAGACTTAAATAATGTGGTGAAAAAAGCGACGCCCATATTTTTTAGCGCCAAATCAGACGCCCACATTATTTGGCGCCTAAATGCTTTTGGCGCCAAAATGACGCCACATCCGGAACGCCGACATCTTTGGCGCAAAATAACGTCAAAAAAATGACGCAACTTCCGGCGACACGTATGACGCCGGAAACGGAAAAGAATTTTTGCGCCAAAAAGTCCGCGCCAAGAATGACGCAATAAAATGAAGCATTTTCAGCCCCCGCGAGCCTAACAGCCCACAGGGAAAAAGTGTCAAATTTTTGAAGGTAAGAAAAAAATGATTAATTCAAATGCATTATCCCAAATATGAAACTGACTGTCTGAAAAATAAGGAAAGTTGAACATTCTGAGTCAAGGCAAATAAATGTTTGAATACATATATTTAGAACTTTATAAACAAAGTGCCCAACCATAGCTTAGAGTGTCACAGAAAATAAGATTTACTTACCCCAGGACACTCATCTACATGTTTGTAGAAAGCCAAACCAGTACTGAAACGAAAATCAGCAGAGGTAATGGTATATATAAGAGTATATCGTCGATCTGAAAAGGGAGGTAAGAGATGAATCTCTACAACCGATAACAGAGAACCTATGAAATAGACCCCGTAGAAGGAGATCACTGCATTCAAATAGGCAATACTCTCTTCACATCCCTCTGACATTCACTGCACGCTGAGAGGAAAACCGGGCTCCAACTTGCTGCGGAGCGCATATCAACGTAGAATCTAGCACAAACTTACTTCACCACCTCCATCGGAGGCAAAGTTTGTAAAACTGAATTGTGGGTGTGGTGAGGGGTGTATTTATAGGCATTTTGAGGTTTGGGAAACTTTGCCCCTCCTGGTAGGAATGTATATCCCATACGTCACTAGCTCATGGACTCTTGCTAATTACATGAAAGAAAACACATTTTATTACATTTGAGATTAGTCAAGGAGCCATTTGTAAATTGTATCCTAAATTTGTGGAACATCTTCAGGGCAGCAGATTAAAGGGACAGTAAAGTCAAAATTAAACTATCATGATTTGTGTAGAGCAGACAATTTTAAACAACTTTCCAATTTACTTCTGTTATCAAATGCTTTGTTCACTTTGTATCATTTGTTGAAGAGTAAAACTAGGTAGTCTCCAAAGAGCTCAGGAGTGTGCACGTGTGTTTAGTACTCTATTGCAGCAGTTTTTTGCAACATTGTTTAACAAAGCTACAAATAATGTTGCAAAACACTGCTGCCATAGAGTACAGTACTTAAAATGTATTACAGGTGGCCCTCGTTTTACAACGGTTCAATTTACACCATTTCAGAATAACAACCTTTTTTTTCCAGTCATGTGACTGCTATTGAAAAGCATTGAGAAGCAGTGCATTTATTAAAATAGCCAGTAGGTGGAGCTGTCCGCTTGTGTTGCAGCAAAGCCAAGCAAGCTGAAATTAATCAGTTTAACCAGACCTGAGCTATCGAGCAGATATCAAAGGAACAAGATCTTCCTGTCTATAAATCAGTCCTGATTGGAATGCATAGAAAGAACTGTTTGCAGAAAAATGCAAGTGATGTCTGTGTTGTGTGATTATTTTATTAGGTTTATAATGCTGTTTAGCAAATGTTTTTGTTCATTTAACTTAGTTTAATTATATATTCTGTGTTGTGTGATTATTTTATTAGGTTTATAATGCTGTTTAGCATTTAAAGTCTTAATTTCAAAGCTTTAAAAATAATGTATTAGGTGTTACTTATGACAATTTTGAGAGGGGCCTGGAACCTATCTCCCTCACTTCCCATTGACTTACATTATAAACTGGGTTTCAATTTACAACGGTTTTGATTTACAACCATTCCTTCTGGAACCTAACCCCAGCGTAAACTGAGGGCTACCTGTATTGTAATATAGTTATCCAATTTAAATATTTTACTGGTTACCCACACATAGCCATACAGGTTATTGCTTTCCCTTTCTAATTAGGAGTATTTCCCTATTTTTAATAAAATTTTAGTTCATTATTATTGCATTCACCATACCCTTGTTTACAAAATGTTGGATATAGTGTTTGTCTAAATATTATTATTGTAAATGTCTGTACTTTTCAGTAATACCATTTCAAACTTGCATAGATTCCCTAAGAATTACATGGACTCTCTATTCTCTCTGGTCTCACCTATTCCTTTTATTCTATACATGACTGGAAAGGTTATTTCCGTCTAAGTGAATCTACTTACTTAATCTGCATAAATTTTTTTTCTAATGTTCACTGTAATCTTTAATTTTCTGCATAATGAGCTGCGTATGAGATACAGACAATATATAAAGGGTAGCCTGCTCAAAAATCAGTGGTGTCACCAGGGAACCCCATGTGCCTTGCCCAACTGTAATTGGCCCTCATTTTCCCTGTACACTTTGCCCAGGCTCCAGGTTTTGCCTTGTCTTTCTAATGATGTCCCTGTCATGCCCCTACTCAAAGCACACGCCAGCCCACCCATGGGCCTCCATGCTCCACCATTTCACGGTCAGCCCCACTCCCTCCAGTCATGCCCCGCCCACAGCACACCTACGTTTACAGTTTTTATAATAAAATGATACCAAAAACATTCTTTAAGCTTTAATGCAGATTTTTGTATCAACATGATTCACTATCTTTTAAACTGGAATATAAGCTGACCTCTTGCCTTTGTAAGTAACGTTAGAAATATTGAAATAAGACACTCATATACAATCAGGTCCATAAGTATTTTGGAAATTAATCAAGTTATAGTTTTTTTTAGCTGTTAGAAATGTAATTATTGGAGTTGCAGTTACATAATGTTATATAATTTAGACTTAAAATGCAGACTGACAACTTTAATTTTAGGGTATTTACATCCAAATTGGATAAATGGTTTAGGAATTACAGCATTTTTATATTAAGTCCACTCCTTTTCAAGCAACCAAACGTAATTGGCAATTGACTGAGAAGCTGTTTCAGGGTCTTGGCTGTTCCCTTGTTATTTCATTAACAATAAAGCAGTTAAAATGACTGGAGTTGATTCCAAATGATTGATTCTCAATATGAGATAAAGTAAAGCTGGTTATCAATTGACTGAAAAAACAAAACAGCCCCATCAGGAAGGCAGCAGAAACATTAGGTGTGGCCAAATTAACAATCTGGTACATTCTTTAAAAAGCAGGAATGTACTGGTGATCTCAGCAACATCAAAAGGCCTGAATGACCACGGAAGACAACTCAGGTGAATGATCATAATTTGTTTTCCTTCTTGAAGAAAAATCCCTTCACAACATCTATCTTCAGAACACTATGCCGGAGGTAGGCGTATCATTGTCAAAGTCTACACTCAAGGGAAGACTTCATGAAAGTAAATACAGAGGGTTTAACACAAGGTGCAAAACATTGTTAAGTCTAAAAAATAGGAAGGCCAGAAAACATATAAAAAAACTGAGAGGTCTGGAACAATATTCTTTGGATGAAACTATGATCAACCTGTACCAGAGGCATGGGAAGAGAAGTGTAAGCAGAAGGGAGGGAACTGTTCTGAAGCATTCTACATCATCTGTGAAACATGGTGGAGGTAGTGTTATGGCACGGGTGTGTACGGCTGCCAACGGAACTGGGTCACTGGTATTTATTGATGATGTGACTGTTGACACAAGCAGCAGGATGAATTCTGAAGTGTATAGGCTTATGCTATCTTCTTAGATTCAGCCAAATGCTGCAAAACTGATAAATGGCACTCTACAGTAAAGATGGACAATGACCCTAAACACACTGCAAACACAACTAAAGACTTTGTCAAGGCAAAGAAGTGGAAGATTCCTGAATAACCTGACCGCAACCCAATTGAACATGTTTTTCACTTGGTGAAGACAAAACTGAAGGTAGAAAGGTCCACAGGCAAGCGGCAACTCCAAACAGCAAAAGTAAAGGTCTGGAAGAGCATCACTAGGGAGGAAACCCATAACCTGGTGATATCCATGGGTTCCAGACTTCAGGCAGTCATTCGCTGTAAATTGGATGTTCACATAATCCAATTAAACCCCTTGAATTAAAGCTGAAAGTCTCCACTTCAATCACATCTTAATTGCTTCATTTAAAATCCATTGGACCAATAAGTTTATTCAGCAGAGGCAAATCTATTTGTTAAAATTTGTAATATAAATTAATACATTTAAAGGGACAGTCAATTACCAAAGTTGTTATTGTTTAAAAAGATAGACAACGCATTTACTACCCATTCCCCAGCTTTGCACAACCAACATTGTTATATTAATATACTTTTTAGAGTTGAACCTCTACATTTCTGCCTATTTCTAAGCCACTACAGACAGTCTCTCATCACTTGCTTTTTAATTAGCTTTTCACAAAAAGAGACTGCTAATCCATGTGGGCCATATATACAGTATATATATATATTACTTTGTGCTCTCTCCTGTGGAGTTGTGCATGCCACTGCACTAATTGGCTAAAATGCAAGTCAATAGATAATAAATAAATAGCCATGTGAACGGGGACTGTCAAAAGAGACTTAGATACAAGGTAATCACAGAGGTTAAAAGTATATTAATATGACCATGTTGGCTGTGCAAAACTGGGGAATGGGTAATAAAGGGATTATCTATCCTTTTTAAACAATAACAATTTTGGAGTAGACTGTAACTTAAAAGATACTACAAAAAAACAACAGAAGGCAGTCTTGTTACATGAAAGTCTACAAAGAAAGATTGCCTTATGTATTTATCTAGATATTGTTAAAGGTGCTGGAATATTTGAATGTAAATGTATTTCAGTTGAAACATATGACATAACCTGACGTAAGCATTAGCGATTTGTTAAACAGCTCACCTTTTGATATATTACATTGTACACAACTGTTCTTCGTGAACTTAGACAATTCCCTGTAAAAACAGTAATAAATTAAAACACGCTAAGTATGTTAAGCTTAGCAAGGTCTGGAATAGTGGGCCCTTTTGTTGTTAGTGCCAGAAAAGATAATGCATTGCCCATTTGTTTCTGCCTGCACAAGCAAGTCCCTTACCAGCGCATAAAAATAGAACTATCAGGTAACCGATACAGTTAAACCATTATTTATATTTTATGTTATTACTTCTCTTTAATCTTTATAATCCAGTAATTACGTTACAGCAACTAATACGTCTACAATGGACCTTTTCAACGTGATAGATTCCTGCAGGTAGTTGAAACAGTTAAAGCTTCTGATTTATAATGATAGATGTAAAAGTATTCTTGTCTGTGAATAGATATTTCAGATTTACACATTTTTGTGCACAACAGACTTTTCATTAGAAAATAAATAAATAATGTCCTTTGCGTTGTCTTTCTGTGTTTTGCTAGTGGACTTGATTGTCTGACATCCACCCGACATTGAATGTAATCTTGTCTGAAATTAGCTTACTACCTTACAGGTTTTTTCCTCTTTTAATGCTGAAAAAAATGGCAATTTCAGTGTTAAAACAGCAATGCAGCCATTACAAGTCTTTTTGGTATAGCTGTACCGTAAACCTTTTAGCCTGTAACGCAACGTCAGTCCCGCACTCGTAAAAATGAAGTTTTTCTCACAGGACTTCCATAGCGCAGCCATTACAAGTTTTTGGTTCAGGCTAAAAAGCTTACGTTACACTCTATAACGACAAGATCCGTACCGCCATCTGAGAGCAGTAGTTAGGACTTTTACGCAACAAAACTGTTACATAAAACTCAGAACTAAAGTGTTAAAAAGTACACTAACACACATAAACTACCTATTAATCCCTAAACCGCGGGCCTCCCGCATCGGAAAAACTATATTAAAGTTATTGACCCCTAATCTGCCGCTCCCAAAATCGCCGCCACTAATAAAATGTATTAACCCCTATTCCGTCGCTCCCCGACATCGTCACCACTATAATAAAGGTATTAACCCCTAACCGCTATTTAAATATAATTAACCTCTAATCTGCCGCCCATCCACGTTGCCCCCACTATACTAAAGTTATTAAGCCCTACACCGCCGCCACTATAATAAACCTACTAACCCCTAAACCGCAAGCCCCCCAAAATGAAATATACTAAATGAAACTATTAACCCCTAAACTGAAAGCCCCACATGTCGCAATAAACTAATTTAAACTAGTATCCCCTAAACCTAACGCCCCCTAACTTTATATTAAAATTACAATTTCCCTATCTTAAAATAAATTAAAACTTACCTGTCCAATTAAAAAAACTAAGTTTAAACTAACAATTAAACTAATATAACTATTAAACTAAAATTAAACTAACTACCAATTAAAGAAAACTAAAATACACATTAAAAAAATCCTAACACTACTATAAAAATGACAAAGTATCTAATTACAAAAAATAAAAAATACTAAATTACAAATAATAACAAACACTAAATTACGAAAATAACAAATGAAATTATCAAAAATAAAAAAGAATTACACCTAATCTAATAGCCCTATCAAAATACAAAAGCCCACCCAAATTAAAAAAAAACCCTAGCCTACAATAAACTACCAATAGCCTTTAAAAGGGCCTTTTGTAGGGCATTTCCCTAAGTTAAACAGCTCTTTTACTTGTAAAGAAAACACAAAGACCCCTCAACAGTAAAACCCACCACCCAACCAACCCCCCAAAATAAAAAAAAACTAACTCTAAAATAACCTAAACTACCCATTGCCCTGAAAAGGGCATTTAGCTCTTTTGTATTGCCCTGAAAATGGCATTTAGCTTTTTTAAGAATAGCCCAAACCCTAAACTAAAAAAAAAAACACCCGAAAAAGTTTAAAAAATCCTAACACTAACCCCCGAAGAACCACTTAGAGGTCCTGAAGTCCGGACACCCAGACGGCTCCATCTTCATCCAGGCGGCTCCATCTTCATCCATCGCAGGACCGGCATCTTCTTCATCCCTGCGGAGGCACAGCAGCGATCCACTGAGGCGGAGGTCCAGACGAAGGTCCAAGGTGGAGGTCCAGGTGAAGGTCCAAGGTTGAGGTCCAGGTGAAGGTCCAAGGCGGAGGTCCAAGGAAGAGGTTCAGGCGGAGGTCCAGGCAGAGGTCCAGGCAGAGGTCCATTGATCTGACGTGGAGGTCCTCTTCATGCAATCGTCCGCCACACACTGAGGATTGAAATCCTCAGAAGAGGTCCAGAAGAGCTCCTCCGATGTCCTGATCCAAGCCCAAGCGGGGGGCTGAAGAGGTCCATGATCCGGCTGAAGTCTTCATCCAAGCGGGCCAGAAGAGGTCTTCCATCCGATTGAAGTCTTCATCCAAGCGGCAGCATCCTGAAGACCTCCACCGCGGAACATCCATCCTGGCCGACGACTGAACGATGAATGACGGTTCCTTTAAATGACGTCATCCAAGATGGCGTCCCTCGAATTCCGATTGGCTGATAGGATTCTATCAGCCAATCGGAATTAAGGTAGGAATATTCTGATTGGCTGATGGAATCAGCCAATCAGAATCAAGTTCAAATCGATTGGCTGATCCGATGAGCCAATCAGATTGAGCTCGCATTCTATTGGCTGTTCCGATCAGCCAATAGAATTCAAGCTCAATCTGATTGGCTGATTGGATCAGCCAATCGGATTGAACTTGATTCTGATTGGCTGATTCCATCAGCCAATCAGAATATTCCTACCTTAATTCCGATTGGCTGATAGAATCCTATCAGCCAATCGGAATTCGAGGGACGCCATCTTGGATGACGTCATTTAAAGGAACCGTCATTCGTCGTTCAGTCGTCGGCCAGGATGGATGTTCCGCGGTGGAGGTCTTCAGGATGCTGCCGCTTCGCTCCGGATGGATGCCGCTTGGATGAAGACTTCAGACCTCTTCTGGCCCGCTTGGATGAAGACTTCAGCCGGATCATGGACCTCTTCAGCCCCCCGCTTGGGCTTGGATCAGGACATCGGAGGAGCTCTTCTGGACCGATCGGTGAACCTGGTATGGTGAAGACAAGGTAGGATGATCTTCAGGGGCTTAGTGTTAGGTTTATTTAAGGGGGGTTTGGGTTAGATTAGGGGTATGTGGGTGGTGGGTTGTAATGTTGGGGGGCTTGGGTATTGTATGTTTCTTTTTACAGGCAAAAGAGCTGTATTTCTTGGGGCATGCCCCGCAAAGGGCCCTGTTCAGGGCTGGTAAGGTAAAAGAGCTTTGAACTTTAGTAATTTAGAATAGGGTAGGGCATTTTTTTATTTTGGGGGGCTTTGTTATTTTATTAGGGGGCTTAGAGTAGGTGTAATTAGTTTAAAATTGTTGTAATATTTTTCTTATGTTTGTAAATATTTTTTTATTTTTTGTAACTTAGTTCTTTTTTATTTTTTGTACTTTAGCTAGTTTATTTAATTGTATTTATTTGTAGCAATTGTATTTAATTAATTTATTGATAGTGTAGTGTTAGGTTAATTGTAGGTAATTGTAGGTAGTTTATTTAATTAATTTATTGATAGTCTAGTGTTAGGTTTATTTGTAACTTAGGTTAGAATTTCTTTTACAGGTAAATTTGTAATTATTTTAACTATTTTAGCTATTAAATAGTTCTTAACGATTTAATAGCTATTGTACCTGGTTAAAATAAATACAAAGTTACCTGTAAAATAAATATAAATCCTAAAATAGCTATAATATAATTATAATTTATATTGTAGCTATATTAGGATTTATTTTACAGGTAAGTATTTAGCTTTAAATTGGAATAATTTATTTAATAAGAGTTAATTAATTTCGTTAGATTTAAATTATATTTAACTTAGGGGGGTGTTAGTATTAGGGTTAGACTTAGCTTTAGGGGTTAATACATTTATTAGAATAGCGGCGAGATTCGGTCGGCAGATTAGGGGTTAATAATTGAAGTTAGGTGTCGGCGATGTTAGGGAGGGCAGATTAGGGGTTAATACTATTTATGATAGGGTTAGTGAGGCGAATTAGGGGTTAATAACTTTATTATAGTAGCGCTCAGGTCCGGTCGGCAGATTAGGGGTTAATAAGTGTAGGCAGGTGGAGGTGACGTTGTGGGGGGCAGATTAGGGGTTAATAAATATAATATAGGGGTCGGCGATGTTAGGGCAGCAGATTAGGGGTACATAGGGATAATGTAAGTAGCGGCAGTTTACGAAGCGGCAGATTAGGGGTTAATAATAATATGCAGGGGTCAGCGATAGCGGGGGCGGCAGATTAGGGGTTAATAAGTGTAAGGTTAGGGGTGTTTAGACTCGGGGTACATGTTAGAGTGTTAAGTGCAGACGTAGGAAGGGTTACCGCATAGCAAACAATGGGGCTGCGTTAGGAGCTGAACGCGGCTTTTTTGCAGGTGTTTGGTTTTTTTTCAGCTCAAACAGCCCCATTGTTTCCTATGGGGGAATCGTGCACGAGCACGTTTTTGAGGCTGGCCGCGTCCGTAAGCAACTCTGGTATCGAGAGTTGAAGCTGCGTTAAAAATGCTCTACGCTCCTTTTTTGGAGCCTAACGCAGCCTTTATGTGGACTCTCGATACCAGAGTTATTTTTATGGTGCGGCCAGAAAAAAGCCGGCGTTAGTTTTTCGGGTCGTTACCGACAAAACTCCAAATCTAGGCCTATGTAAATTACACAGGAATAAATCATTTTAAATATATACAAATTAAACCGCAATTTAAAGCAATGTAAACATTAAATGGAAACTGGCATTAATCCAATCGGCAGCGCTACTTACACATCTGAGTAACAGCGGCGGTTTCCATCTCATGCAGGGGTTTGCAAACCTGTTCTCAGGACTCCATAACTGGCCAGATTTTCAGGATATCTGAACTGGAGCACAAGTGAAATAATCAGCTGATTAGTAAATATCGTTATTAACCTGTTCTCATGCAAGGTAATACTGAAAATCTGACCTGTTAGGGAGGCCAGAGGACAGTTTGGAAAACCATTGATCTAATGTTTACATTGCTTGGAATAACTAAATGAACAGAGCACTGCTTGTCCTGAGTG
Source organism: Bombina bombina (assembly GCF_027579735.1). Lineage (NCBI taxonomy): Eukaryota > Metazoa > Chordata > Amphibia > Anura > Bombinatoridae > Bombina > Bombina bombina. The sequence goes on along the minus strand of NC_069504.1, from coordinate 1,093,939,668 downwards.
GTACTTCTACTGTGTGTTTAACTCTATTGTGGGGGTATAACATGTAATAGTGCTGCGGAATCTGTTGGCGCTCTACAAATAACTGATGATCATAATAGTAATACTACCGCAGGGTAACTTGTCTTAAAATTAGATGCTTTAATGAATTAGAGCATGTAATTCTTTGACTATTATGGCCCTTTAAATAATGTAATTTGGTCATCAACTGTATCCTCACCTGGAGTCGCACAGGAGCACAACCTTGACTGTGCATTTAACCCATATGCAGCGGTTAAAAAGCAATATAGTAATGAAATAGAGCATTTTATTTTTACACTTTAACCCCTTAATGACCAACGATGTACAGGGTACGTTGCCAGGGGTTTCAAGTGGTGGAAGCGATCCTGATTGCTTCCAGTCGCTTTCAAGGTATTGCCGTGATGCCTCGATATTAAGGCATCACTGCAATACCTTTTTTTGCACACTGATGCAGAGAGAGCCACTCTGTGGCCCTCTCTGCATTGGCCAGCAATGGTGCCTAACGTTGGTGGGTGGGAGCCATTGCAGGGAGGCGGGTGGGTGGCCCATCACTGGCACACTTCCAGTCAGCAGTGTGAAATGACTTGCGGGTATGTGTGGGAGTGCGCGTGCGCCCACAATCTGCCCAAAAAAGCTCATATTAACTGGTGCAAGAGGGATTTTGGAGAGGAGGGTGGGAGAGGGAGAGGGAAATAATGTTGGGAATGGGATCTAGGAGGGGGAGGGGGTAGGGTATTGAGCTGGGGCAGCTACACTACAGAAAAAGTGGGGATAAATTGTAAAAAAGCAACATTTTATTGCAAAGTGGGTACTGTCAAACAGCTGCCAGTACCCAATGGTGGCAAAAAGTTAGTGGGGGGAGGGTTAGAGAGTTGTTTGGGGGGGCTCAGGGAGGTTGGGTGGTAAGGGGGGATCCTACACTGCAGAAAATATATAATTTTAAAAACAAAAATAAAAAAAACCTTTTTATTTTTATACTGGCAGACTTTCTGCCAGTACTAAAGATGGTGGTGACAATAGTGAGTTGGGGAGAGGGAATAGAGCTGTTTGAGAGTGGTCAGGGAGGGATCAAGGGGTGGGATGCATCAGGTGCATCTCTACACTAGAGCTAAAATTAACCCCTCAAGCTCCCTACAAGCTCTCTAATTAACCCCTTCACTGCTGGGCATAATAAGTGTGGTGCGCAGCAGCATTTAGCGGCCTTCTAATTACTAAAAAGCAATGCCAAAGCCATATAAGTCTGCTATTTCTGAAAAAAGGGGATCCCAGAGAAGCATTTACAACCATTTGTGCCATAATTGCACAAGTTATTTGTAAATAATTTCAGTGAGAAACCTAAAGTTAGTGAAAAAGTGAACAATTTTTTTTTTATTTGATTGCATTTGGCGTTAAAATAGTGGCATGAAATATATCAAAATAGGCCTAGATCAATACATTGGGTTGTCTACTACACTACACTAAAGCTAAAATTAACCCTACAAGCTCCCTACAAGCTACCTAATTAAGCCCTTCACTGCTGGGCATAATGCAAGTGTGGTGCACAGCGGCATTTAGCGGCCTTCTAATTACCAAAAGGTAATGCCAAAGCCATACTTGTCTGCTATTTCTGAACAAAGGGGATCCCAGAGAAGCATTTATAACAATTTGTGCCATAAGTGCACAAGTTGTTTGTAAATAATTTCAGGGAGAAACCTAAAGTTTGTGAAAAAGTTAGCAATTTTTTTTTTTTTAATTTGATCGCATTTAGCGGTGAAATGGTGGCATGAAATATAACAAAATGGGCCTAGATCAATACTTTGGTTTGTCTACTAAATATATATATATATATATATATATATATATATATATATATATATATATATATATATATATATATATACATACATACAGTACATGTAAAGGGTTATTCAGGGATTCCTGACAGATATCAGTGTTCCAATGTAACTAGCGCTAATTTGGAGAAAAAAAAAATTGTTTGGAAATTGCAAGTGCTACTTGTATTTATTGCCCTATAACTTGCAAAAGAAGCAAAGAACATGTAAACATTGGGTATTTCTAAACTCAGGACAAAATTTAGAAACTATTTGGCATGGGTGTTTTTTGGTGGTTGTAGATGTGTAACAGATTTTGGGGATCAAAGTTAGAAAAAGTGTGATTTTTTCATCATATTTTATATTTTTTTATAGTAAATTATAAGATATGATGAAAATAATGGTATCTTTAGAAAGTACATTTTATGGTGAGAAAAACTGTATATAATATGTGTGGGTACAGTAAATGAGTAAGAGGAAAATTACAGCTAAACACAAACACCACAGAAATGTAAAAATGGCCCTGGTCCCAAACGGTCAGAAAATTCAAAAGTGCTGTGGTCCTTAAGGGGTTAAGAAATCATAAGCATCAGCCTTTTTATCAGCAGTTATTTCAGGAATCCCCACATACTCAGCTGATATATGTGTCTCTCTGTTTACAAACACACTGTAGAACGACCTTTAAACTGCAGACAATGGTTTGTTTTGGTTAGGTACTGTCATTCCTCCAGACACAGAGGGGTTAAATGTGACGAAATGTCTTTATTGTGCAAAAGAAGACAAAATAAATACATTCCATTGCTGTGTCTAACACAGGTTATCCTGTTCCTCTTTCACAATCACTGTATGTTTAACACACAGATCTGAAGATTACAGGTTCGAATGGGCAATTAAGCAGACTTAGTAAGATATTTATCAGTCTCTCTCCTCTCTTTACTGACTCTGATGTGTTATGATAAATTTGACTTTCATTAAAAGGACAGTAAACATTGTTTTTCCCTCCACACAATTATGTTAAAAAATATAGCCCAAATATATGTTAAATCAAGTGCTCATGAACTTTATTAATAATTGTAACCACTTTTTATGCATCTAAAGTCACATTTAACACATTCTATGGCACCCTTTCATTGTATTTTCTTCCATCACAAAGCAGTGCATATTCACCAACAGGAAGCACTGTCAGTATGATTGAGACAATATGGGTCACACATGAGCATTGCCACTGTACGTTCCTGGCCAAATGTTTTGAGAATGACACAAATATTAATTTTCACAATTAATGCTGCTGCTTAAGTGTTTTTAGATCTTTTTTGTCAGATGTTACTATGGTATACTGAAGTATAATTCCAAACATTTCACGTGTCAAAGGCTTTTATTGACAATTACATAAAGTTTATGCAAAGAGTCAATATTTGCAGTGTTGACCCTTCTTTTTCAAGACCTCTGCAATTCACCCTAGAATGCGGTCAATCAACTTTTGGGCCACATCCTGACTGATGGCAGCCCATTCTTGCATAATCAATGATTGGAGTTTGTCAGAATATGTGGGGGGGTTTTGTTAACCCGCCTCTTGAGGATTGACCAGAAGTTCTCATTGGGATTAAGGTCTTGAGAGTTTCCTGGCCATGGACCCAAAATTTCGATGTTTTGTTCCCCAAGCCACTTAGTTATCACTTTTGCCTTATGTCAAGGTGCTCCATCACGCTGGAAAAGGCATTGTTCATCACCAAACTGTTCTTGGATGGTTGGGAGAAGTTGCTCTTGGAGGATGTCTTTGTACCATTTTTTCTTTATGGTGGTGTTCCTAGGCAAAATTGTGAGTGAGCCCACTCCCTTGGCTGAGAAGCAACCCCACACATGAATGGTCTCAGGGTGCTTTACTGTTGACATGACACAGGACTGATGGTAGCACTCACCTTTTCTTCTCTGGACAAGGTTTTTTTTCCAGATGCCATCGACAATTGAAAAGGGAATTCATCAGAGAAAATGATTTTACCCCAGTCCTCAGCAGTCTAATCCCTCTACCTTTTGCAGAATAGCAGTCTGTCCCTGATGTTTTTTTCCTGGAGAGAAGTGGCTTCTTTGTTTCCCTTCTTGACACCAGGCCATCCTCCAAAAGTCTTCGCCTCACTGTGCGTGCAGACGCAATCACACCTGCCTGCTGCCATTCTTGAGCAAGCTCTGCATTGGTGGTGCCCCGATCCTGCAGTGGAATCAACTTTAGGAGACGGCCCTGGCGCTTATTGGTCTTTCTTGGGCACCCTAAAGCCTTCTTCACAACAATTGAACCTCTCTCCTTGAATTTCTTGATGATCCGATAAATTATTGATTTAGGTGCAATCTTAGTAGCAGCAATAACCTTGTCTGTGAATCTCTTTTTGTGCAAAGCAAGGAGGACTGCACGTGTTTCATTGCAGGTAACCATGGTTAAAAGAGGAAGAACAATGATTTCAAGCACCACCCTCCTTTTAAAGCTTCCAGTCTGTTATTCTTACTCAATCAGCATGACAGACTGGTCTCCATCCTTGTCCTCATCAACACCGACACCTGTGTTAACGAGAGAATCACTGACATGATGTCAGCTGGTCCTTTTGTGGCAGGGCTGAAATGCAGTGGAAATGTTTTTTTTGGGTATTAAGTTAATTTTCATGGCATTTTCCTATTATAATTTTTTCTTTGTTCTTTTTGTATCTTTATTTGAAAGAGCAGAAATGTAAGCTTAGGAGCTGGCCCTTTTTTGGCACAGAACCTGGGCAGCGCTTGCTGATTAGTGGCTAAATGTAGCCACCAATTAGCAATTACTACCCATGGTGCATGGGCCAGCTCCTAAGCTTACATTCCGGCCTTGTCAAATAAAGATACAAAGAGAACAAAGAAAAATTGATAATAGGAGTAAATTATAAAGTTGCTTATAATTGTCTGCTCTAGAAAACAATTTGGTCTAATATCCCTTAAAGTGACTTTGGCAGTATAAAAAGGGTAAAAATCAATTCTATGTTTTATATTAGCTGGATGCTAAGATGCCAACTATAGCAAACGTTGTGTACAAAGTAAATAGTGACGATAACATACTTTAAAAAAAAAAAAAAAGTGAAAGAGAATATTGTGTTTTCCAATCCAGCAGCAGAGCCATTAAAGTTGTTTTTATCGGCCACTAAATCATTAATACATTATGAAACATGTGTTTCAGTTTAGACACCTTTTTTACATTGTTAACTGCTACAATGTATGCATGATGATATACATTCAGGTGCTCAAACTTGCTGCTCCAGAGGTTTTAAAACTACATTTCCCATGATACTTAGCCAGCTAATGCTCAGTGTCTCAGCATCATGGGAAATATAGTTCCAAAACCTCTGGAACAGCCCTTATATACAGTACATGTTTTAAGTTTAAAGGGACAGCCAACACCTGAATTGTTGTTGTTTAAAAAGATAGATAATCCCTTAATACTAATTCCCCAGTTTTGCATAACCAACACAGTTATAATTATACACATTTTACCTCTGTAATTACCTTGTATCTAAGCCTCAGCAGACTGCCCCCTTATTTCAGTTCTTTTGACAGACTTGCAGTTTAGCCAATCAGAGCTGTCTCCATGGTAAATTCACGTGCATGAACTCAATGTTATTTATATGAAACACATGAACTAATGCGTTATAGTGGTGAAAAAGTATCAAAATGCATTTAGATTAGAGGCGGCCTTCAAGGTCTAAGAAATTAGCATATGGACCACCTAGGTTTAGCTTTCAACTAAGAATACCAAGAGAACAAAGCAAAATTGGTGATTCATGCCCTATCTGAATCATGAAAGTTTTTTTTGGACTTGACTGTCCCTTTAAAGGGAATTAAAAAAACTCTAATTCAGAATACACAGTGGCGGATTTCAGATTTAGGGCCCAGTGACCTAAAGCTCTCTACAGGGTTGAGAGGTTCCTTTAAAGGATTTAATAATTCTTTACACTTTTTTTGCAAAAAGTAGTCTTTTGAGAAGCCACATGCACAGACATCTGATACTAGTGCAGGATGATGTCACTCATTATTACAACTCTCAGAGAGTGCACATGTGCAGGTATCGTCATTTGCTGTTTACAGAAGTCTAAAGTGATGCTAAACCCACATTTTTTTTTTCATGATATAGATATAGCATGTCATTTTAAGCAACTTTCTAATTTACTCCTATTATCATTTCTTTCGTTCTCTTTGTATCTTTATTTGAAAAAGCAGGAATGTAGTCATAGGAGCCGGCCCATCTTTGGTTCAGCACCTGGGTAAATGTGGCCACCAATCAGCAAGTGATACCCAGGTGCTGAACCAAAGACGGGCCATCTTGTAAGCTTACATTCTTGCTTTTTCAACTAAAGATACCAAGAAAACAAAGAAAAAATGATAATAGGTGTAAATTAGAAAGTTACTTAAAATGGCATGCTCTGTCTGAATCAAGAAAGAAATAAATTGGGTTCAGTATCCCTTTAACGTTAGATGTAAAATGTTACTACCTATTTTTAAAAAGAAGGTAGTGTATTGTAGTTTAATGTGAGTAAATAGTGTATTTAAAGTGAAAGTCAACCAGGGCTGGACTGGGAATAAAAAGCAGCCCTGGAAAAATATAAAGACCAGCCCTATTTTCCGTTGAGTCGGTAGAATGCACATGCACCATTTTTTTCAAAGGGGGTTACTGGGACACTCCTTCCCCAGTATTGTTTTCAGAATATTATATTACTTTGTATTAAATAAAAATGTCAGATTTAAGTTATATAGGCACCCTACAACCCAGTTGCATCCATTAGTCAGCCCTTTAAATTGTAGCTTTCCAGCCCCAGCTGCTGCAGCCCACCGGGAAATCTCCTGGTATCCTGGTAGGCCAATCCGGCCCTGAAGTCAACCATAGCGTTTTTGAAATGCTAGGGTTGACTATTGAAACAAATAAAGGGCACTTTCATTCATGATCGCCGTTCTTAGCTGCTACAGCAGCCCATGGCAAAAAAATATTTTTTTAAGAGGTGACGTTTTCACCTCTTAGCCAATAGCCGTGCGGTAAATCCGGCTCCCATGGGCACCAAACCGGATTTACCGCACGGCTATTGGCTAAGAGGTGAAAACGTCACCTTTTAGCAAAAACATTTTTTGGCTGTGGGCTGCCGTAGCAGCTAAGAACGGCAAACGGTTGAAACGAATAAAGGCACTTTCTACATGAAGTATCATATGCTTTATGAATGAAAGCGCCCTTTATTTATTTCAACAGTCAACCCTAGCGTTTCTAAACGCTATGGCTGACTTTCACTTTAAGCCTAGGGTATATCTTACCATGAATCGTTGGTGAAATATATATAAAATATGTGAGCGCCATAATAAAGCAATTCAGTGCATAGACAGTAACTTGTGACTACACAACCCACCATATCAACTCTGTATATTAGTTATCTTCTAGAAATATTCTGTATAATTGAGTGGATCAAGTCCTTGTGTGTCAGAAATCTCGCCCTGTTGTTTATCTGGCCAAAAATACTTAAGAAGAGGGATCGGTGTCTTTGCTTTGAGCTCTAAGAGAGAATAAGAAGAAGGCAAGGCCAGACAAAAACCTAGCGAGCCTGTGTTGTGTCATTGTCAGTGAAGCACTTAGACATTACCCAAGCAGTTTTTTGTTTGCCTGCTACGGCTCACAATGTCTTTCTCACAGCGCACTGAGCCGTGGAAACGCTGTCTCTTTCTCTTGAATTCAGCGACTTACTATTTCTTGAATTGAGATGCCTGCCTTTTGTTTTGTATTTCCTTGGTGGTTAACCCTTTGGGTGCCAGAGAGAGAGTGCAACCAAGGGGTTAAACCACTCAGTTTTGGTACTGTATATTTTTTTTTATAATGCAGGGTATTTGTCAAGCTTATTTTACAGTTAATTCAGGAAGTCTTTCTGTCATCAGTTCTCTTCATCTTTAGATAACTAATAAAAGCAAGAAACTTAAAATGTAATTGAAAATGTAAAGTTTAAAATTGGAAACTGTAAATGATAACAATAATGCTATATACATAATATTTATCCTGACTACTTCTGCTGCAAAATATTCTGTGTGTTAACTAAAGTGAATGTAAATTTTGATGCTAAAGTGCCTGGTTTTTAAAGATTCGATTAAAAACAGGGGCACTGTAATTCATCAAAATTTACATTTCACTCCTGTTGTGAAAAAAAAACTTACCTTTTAAACTTGACAGCAGCTCCAGCTTCCTCCGGTCATCGCAAGCCATTTCTGATGTCAGAAATGATTGATAGGTCATCCTCCAATCACAGCTTCCCCCCCCCGGGGGAATCAGTGTCTGATTCAAGCCGTGATTGGAGGAAGCCGGATGCCTCATTTTAGACCCAGGAAGAGGCTTTGCAACGTGTGGAGGAAGCTGGAGCTGCTGTGAAGATTAAAAGGTAAGTTTTTTTTCACAACAGGAGTGAAATGTAAATTTTGATGAATTAAAGTGCCCCTGTTTTTAATAAAAATTTACATTCACTTTAAGCGTCAACATTGAATTCCCCATAAACGCCTATATATCAAATTTAGTCTTGTGCACATGCATTTATTACAAGTGGTGAGTTAGTCTTGTGCTCACGTGCATTTATTACAAGTGGTGAGTTAAGTCTTGTGCTCACATGCATTTATTACAAGTGGTGGGTTAAGTCTTGTGCTCAGGTGGATTTATTACAAGTGGTGAGTTAGTCTTGTGATCATGTGCATTTATTATAAGTGGTGAGTAAGTCTGGTGCTCACGTGCATTTATTACAAGTGGTGGGTTGTCTGGTGCTCACGTGCATTTATTACAAGTGGTGGGTTAGTCTTGTGCTCACGTTCATTTATTACAAGTGGTGGATTAAGTCTGGTGCTCACGTGCATTTATTACAAGTGGTGGGTTAAGTCTGGTGATCACGTGCATTTATTACAAGTGGTGAGTTAGTCTTGTGCTCACGTGCATTTATTACAAATAGTGAGTTAAGTCTTGTGCTCACGTGCATTTATTACAAGTGGTGGGTTAAGTCGGGTACTCGTGCATTTATTACAAGTGGTGAGTTAGTCTTGTGCTCACGTGCATTTAGTACAAGTGGTGAGTAAGTCTGGTGCTCACGTGCATTTATTACAAGTGGTGGGTTAAATCTGGTGCTCACGTGCATTTATTACAAGTGGTGGGTTAAGTCTGGTGCTCACATGCATTTATTACAAGTGGTGGGTTTGTCCACGTGCATTTATTACAAGTGGTGGGTTAAGTCTGGTGCTCACATGCATTTATTACAAGTGGTGGGTTAAGTCTGGTGCTCACGTGCATTTATTACAAGTGGTGGGTTTGTCTTGTGCTCACGTGCATTTATTACAAGTGGTGGGTTAAGTCTGGTGCACACGTGCATTTATTACAAGTGGTGGGTTAAGTCTGGTGCTCACGTGCATTTATTACAAGTGGTGGGTTAAGTCTGGTGCTCACGTGCATTTATTACAAGTGGTGGGTTTGTTTTGTGCTCACGTGCATTTATTACAAGTAAAAAAGCTAACAGCAGTTGGTGAAATGATTGTTGGAGTCATTTTAAGCACAAGGAGGGGCATTTGTGTGGTACAGAAAGACTACAGCTACGGTGTGGAGCTTCATGCGGTCTGTAACGGACTATCACGTGCCTAGTATCCGTGTATATTGTACCTGCTCTGGCTTTTGTTTTAAATAAATTGTACATTTGCGGTGAGCGTTTGTCACTGTCTGTATCCAGTCTGCCTGGGGTCCGCGCTATAGAGCTAATTATCCTGAGCTGCTGAAGATCTAACTAATGTGAGTGTTCTGGCTCTGCCTTCCACCTGGGGAGTAAAGATTACATTGTATTATGCTGTGTGGTATTTCTTTTTCTTCCTTTTGAGGATCACCGTTTGAACTATTTGAATTTGACGGACTGTCTCCATTAAAGACTCTTTTCTCTTTATATATTCCTGCATATTGGTCTGTATCATTATTACTATTTGTGTGTGGTTTTGTTACACATTTTAGTTTTAGTTTGTATTATTTTCTGTGTTAACCACATTATTGTGACTTTTGTATTTATTATTATTTAAGTGGTGAGTTAAGTCTTGTGCCCATAGCCCATACTCAATCTAAAGTAAACAATTATTGCTTGCTAGTTTGTATAACAAAACACATGAAAAATGGAAATTGCATTATATAAAGAGTTGTTTGTCATGGGCTGCTTGGGTGGAATCATTTGTGTCCATGATAGTCCCTAGATACGAAGACATTTGCTAGAGGGACATCCTTTTGCGCTCCCAGTCTATGATAATACCATTTCTGGAACTGTTGTGAGCTCTGCATTGAATGGAATTGAGTAAGTACTATATCTTCAATTTTTTATTTAGAATCACTTCTAGAGCATAAAATAGAAAAAAATATGAACAAAAGGCAGGTGTGATAACAAATCAAACCAATCTATGGCATTAAATAGACAAATAGATGAATAATGATGTAATGTAAGCAGACACTAGATTATATAAGTTCAGTGCACTCCTATAAAGTGATTAACAGCTCCTGAACACGTTAAAGTGCATAAAGCGATACTAATACAAATTACCTAACAAATAATAGACAAATAAGTTATAATGCCTGGAAAATCGTAACCATAATAACTGTCTCACACATGGAGGATAGGAATGTATGTTAAATATCTGCATCAGTTCAATTCAAGCAGATCTTTTTTAATTATAGCACCAAAAAGAATTATTGATGAGGATCAATGCCGGATTGGCCTGCCGGAATACAGGGACTTATCCTGGTGTGCCAGTGGGCCACTGTCACCATAGGGCCACATCCTAGGTCAGGGAGCGAGCCTTGCGCGCATGCGTAGTGCATTTCTTCAAGGCCGCTCTGCTCCTGACAAGGGTATGGGGGCCTGTTCCAGGAGGGGGGTTGGGGCCGGTCTTTTAACATTTTCAGGGCCAGTCTGGTTTCCCAGTCTATCCCTGATGGGGATATTATTGCAAAAAAATGTACTCAAAATGTTCTATCACCCCATAGAAAAGTGCAGCATTGAAACATTTTGGCATTTGTATTGCCTGAATAACTATAACAAAAAATTTGCTTAACCACTTAACCCAAAAAGACGTATACTGTATATATATGATCAGTGCTCCGGTTCCATATAAAGGCAAATGCCTGATTGTTACAGACAGTGACACTGTGTGTGTCACTGTGTGTGTCACTGTCTGTAACAATCAACCTCATGTGCTGCCGGCGAGGTATGGGAGGGGAGGCGGGTGGGGGGAGGGAGTGGCCCTATGCTAAGGAAATATTTTTTAAGGTAGAGGGAAGGATCCATAGCTACACTATAAAAACAATGGGGGACGAGAAGGCATAATAAATGATCGCAGGAAGGGGGAAGGTAGGGGGCACCACTACACCACAAAAAAGTAAATAACATTTTAAAAAAAAATAAACTGGGTACTTGCAGACAGCTGCCAGTACCTAAGACGGCCACTAGTAGTAGAAGGGGGGATGGTTGAAGAGCTGTTTTGGGGGGGATCAGAGTGGTTGGAGGGTTGAGAAGTGATCACTATACTGTGAGGACAATACTAAAAAAAAAAAAAGCCCTAAACTGCATACTGGCAGGCCTACTACCAGTACCTAAGGGTGAGGGAGGGAAGAGAGCTGTTTGGAAGGGATCAGGTAGGCATAAGGGAGTTGGATGTGTCAGGTGGGTAATCTCTACTCTGGATCAAAAATTAACCTTTCAAACTAACTGATTAACCCCTTCACTGCCAAGAATTGTACGTAAGGTGTGCAGCTGCAATTAGCGGCATTCTAATTGCCAAAAAGCAATGGCAAAGCCATGCATGTCTGCTATTGCTGAACAAAGGCTCACAGAAAAGCTTTTATAACCATTTGTCATATGAATGCAGTAGTTGTGTGTAAATAATTTCAGTGAAAAACCCAATGTTTGTGAAAAAGTTAATAATATTTTTTGATGATCGTATCTAGCGGTCAAATAGTGGCATCAAATATACCAAAATGGGTTTAGATCAATATGTTGGGTTGTCTATTTTAAATATATATACCTGTATATACCTGTATATAGGTTTCATAGGTAAATCAAAAGCTCTATTTTTGTTTAATCAGAGTGATAGCAAAAATGCTAAAAATTCTCCGGTACTTTGGGCAAGTTTTTCTCTGAAATTCCCAGTAGTGAAGGGGTTAAAGGGACATAAAAACCCAAAAATGTTCTTCCATGATTGAGACAGAGCATACAATTTTTAACAGCTTTCCAATTCACTTTTATTATAAAATCTGAGTTGTTCTCTTGGTATCATTTGTATTAAGGAAGCAGCAATGCATTACTGGGAGCTAGGTAAGGTATTGAGTGAGCCACTAAAATGAGGCATATATGTGCAGCCACCAATCAGCAGCTCCTGAGCCTAATTATGTATCATTTTCAGCAAAGATATCTAGAGAACAAAACAAATGAGATAATAGAAGTCAATTGGAAAATTGTTTTGCCTGTCCCTGTAAATTTAAACTAATATATCAGTGTGATCTGTGCATGTCTACTAATGTTCAATTATCATATACAGGAAGTCCCTATCAATCAATGATAGCATAAGCAATCTTGTATATATTAACAGCTGAGCAGCTTTAGCAGGAAGTGTCTATCAGCCAATAAGTATCAGTAGAAGCTTTAGCAGGAAGTGTCTATCAGCCAATAAGTATAAGTAGAAGCTTTAGCAGGAAGTGTCTATCAGCCAATAAGTATGAGTAGAAGCTTTAGCAGGAAGTGTCTATCAGCCAGTAAGTATCAGTAGAAGCTTTAGCAGGAAGTGTCTATCAGCCAATAAGTATCAGTAGAAGCTTTAGCAGGAAGTGTCTATCAGCTAATCAGTAGAACGTACCTCTTACCCACTGAGCATTGTAGTGAATATCCAACTGATACTGCAGTACTGTATTTGATTTCATTTAATCAAAAACAACTTTTATTTCATATTTTCATGCACAAAATTAAAGGGACAGTAAAGTAAAAATTAAACTTTTATGATTCAGACCGATCATGTAATTTTAAACAACTTTCCAATTTACTTCTATTATCTGATTTGCTTCTTTTTCTTGATATACTTTGTGGAAAAACAGTCCTAGGTAGGATCAGGAGCAGCAATGCACTACTGGGAGCTTGCTACTGATTGGTGGCAGCACATATATGACTCTTGTCATTGGCTCACCCAATATGTTCAGCTAGCTCCCAGTAGTGTACTGCTGCTAATTTAAATGTTTTAAATTATATGCTCTATCTAAATCCTGGCAAAAATAGGTTTCATATCCCTTTAAATAAATTATGTTCAAGTTTAAAAAAAACATGTTTCTAAGATAACTTTTTACGAGCGCAACCCAACGTGTGCAGAACACGTACTTCTATCGCTCCACTTGTAATCTGGCCTAGTATAGGGTATGTCATTAAATAATTCAGTGCTTTTTAGCACCCTTACTGACACTGGATTTCGACCAGTGATCACAATATTAAAAAGCTTCCATTAATAACCTGCATTGTTTACCTCCTCCACAAAGGTGCGGAATTAAAGGGACAGTCTAATCAAAATGAAACTTTCATGATTCAGATAGGGCATGAAATTTTAAACAAATTTCCAGTGTACTTTAATCATCTCTTTGTTCTCTTGATACTCTTTGTTGAAAGCTAAACCTCGGTAGGCTTATATGCAAATTTCTAAGCCCTTGAAGGCCACCTCTTATCTCAGTGTATTTTGACATTTTTTTTACAGCTAGATAGCGCCAGTTCATGTGTGCCATATGGATAACATTGTGCTCAGTCCCGTGGGGTTAACTAGGAGTTAGCACTGATTGGCTAAAATGCAAGTCTGTCAAAAGAACTGAGATAAGGGGGCAGTCTGCAGAGGCTTAGATACAAGGTAATCACAGAGGTAAAAAGTATATTAATATAACCGTGTTGGTTATGCAAAACTGGGGAATGGGTAATAAAGGGATTACCTATCTTTTTAAACAGTACAATTTTTGGAGTAAACTGTCCATTTAATTACAAAAATAATGGCCCTTTTGTGTGGCATCACAGGTTGAAGGGCCTGAACATTGGTCCTATTAATTAGCGTGTAGTGATGGTAACAGGTGACGTATAATAAAACAATTTATTAAAAATGAATATTGTATAAATATGCTTTTTATGTATTTATGTGTTTATATTTGTATATATGTCTGTAAATACATAAATATACATATACATACATAAGTACATATAAGTAAGTATATATACATACAGTATCCCACAAAAGTGAGTACACCCCTCACATTTTTGTAAATATTTAATTATATCTTTTCATGTAACAACACTGAAGAAATGACACTTTGCTACAACGTAAAGTAGTGAGTGTACAGCCTGTATAACAGTGTAAATTTGCTGACCCCTCAAAATAACTCAACTTACAGCCATTAATGTCTAAACCGTTGGCAACAAAAGCGAGTACACCCCTAAGTGGAAATGTCCAAATTGGGCCCAAAGTGTCTATATTTTGTGTGGCCACCATTATTTTCCAGCACTGCCTTAATGCTCTTGGGCATAGAGTTCACCGAAGCTTCACAGGTTGCCACTGGAGTCCTCTTCCACTCCTCCATGACGGCATCACGGAGCTGGTGAATGTTAGAGACCTTGCGCTCCCCCACCTTCCATTTGAGGATGTCCCACAGATGCTCAATAGGGTTTAGGTCTGGAGACATGCTTGGCCAGTCCATCACCTTTACCCTCAGCTTCTTTAGCAAGTCAGTGGTCGTTTTGGAGGTGTGTTTGGGGTCGTTATCATGTTGGAATACTGCCCTGCGTCCCAATCCCTGAAGGAAGGGGATCATCCTCTGCTTCAGTATGTCACAGTACATGTTGGCATTCATGGTTACCTCAATGAACTGTAGCTCCTGAGTGCCGGCAGCACTCATGCAGGCCCAGACCATGACACTCCTGCCACCATGCTTGACTGTAGGTAAGACACACTTGTCTTTGTACTCCTCACCTGGTTGCCGCCACACACACTTGACACCATCTGAACCAAATAAGTTTATCTTGGTCTCATCAGACCACAGAACATGGTTCCAGTAATCCATGTCCTTAGTCTGCTTGTCTTCAGCAAACTGTTTGCAGGCTTTCTTGTGCATCATCTTTAGAAGAAGCTTCCTTATGGGAGAACAGCTATGCAGATCAATTTGATGCAGTGTGCGGCATATGGTCTGAGCACTGACAGGCTGACCCCCCCACCCTTCAACCTCTGCAGCAATTCTGGCAGCACTCATACATCTATTTCTCAAAGACAACCTCTGGATATGACGCTGAGCACGTGCACTCAACTTTTTTGGTCGACCATGGCGAGGCCTGTTTTGAGTGGAACTTGTCCTGTGAAACCGCTGTATGGTCTTGCCCGCCGTGCTGCAGCTCAGTTTCAGGATCTTGGCAATCTTCTTATAGCCTAGGCCATCTTTATGTAGAGCAAAAATTCTTTTTTTCATACCCTCAGAGAGTTCTTTGCCATTAGGTGCCATGTTGAACTTTTAGTGACCAGTATGAGAGTGTGAGAGCGATAACACCAAATTCAACACACCTGCTCCCTATTCACACCTGAGACCTTGTAACACTAATGAGTCACATGACACCGGGGAGGGAAAATGGCTAATTGGGCCCAATTTGGACATTTCCACTTAGGGGTGTACTCACTTTTGTTGCCAACGGTTTAGACATTAATCGTTGTGTTTTGAGTTATTTTGAGGGGACAGCAATTTTACACTGTTATACAAGCTGTAAACTCACTACATTGTAGCAAAGGGTAATTTCTTCAGTGTTGTTACATGAAAAGATATAATAAAATATTTACAAAAATGTGAGGGGTGTACTCACTTTTGTGGGACACTGTATGTATATATATATATATATATATATATATATATATATATATATATATATATATATATATATATATATATATGTACATACATATCAATCTTTAGACCTGTATATGTATGTATATCAATGTTAAAGCCCTTTGTCTGTCTTTTTTTTCTAACACCTGAGTCCTCATATCTTTAATAGGGATGGGCGAATGTGTTTATATACGAATTCGAATGTTAGAGCGAATGTTATTGTAGAAATTCGATTTACATAATAGAATGTTGATAAGAACGAATATTCTTAAAAATTCGATTTTCGAATGTTATTTACAGTTTTCGAATGTCACATTGTAGACTAGAAACACTATTTTGAATGTCACATTCGAATCGAATATCACATTTGAATCGAATGTCCACATTCAAATTCGAATATTACATTTATAAAACACAGTACAGTATTAGACTAGAAATATTATTTCGAATTTGAATGTCACATTTGAATCGAATATCACATTCGAATCGAATATCACATTTAAAACACAGTATTAGACTAGAAATACTATTTCAAATTTGAATGTCACATTCAAATTTGAATGTCACATTCGAATTCGAATATTACATTTCGAAATTGAATGAATACATAGCTAAACATTCTATTATTCAAACGAATATTTTCGAATTTTATTGAAAAATTCAAAAACGAAAATTCGAAAAATAGAATGTTAGAATGTTATATAAACATTCGAAATTCGATTCGAACGAACGAATGTATCAAAATTCGTTTTAAATTTTGAATTTTTAGAAACATTCGCCCATCCCTAATCTTTAAGCCCTTATAACTTTATGTGCAATTTATTTTTTGTAATAATTATTATCAGACAGTGTTATTATGAGTGTTACTGTACTTTTTAATGTATTTTTTATGTGTTTTGTGACACTTTTTTGTTTTGCGAAACAGTTAACTAGAGCTCTGAGTATGCGCTAACCCGACGTGCATTAACTTCAATTGCATTTACTTTCAACTTGTAGTATGAGCGAAAAACCCGACACTCGCAAACACCTGTGATAAACCCCTTATCACTTGCGCGTAACTGTTAGCACTCCACTTGTAATCTGGCCCTGAGTCAGTTAAAGGGTAGTGTTTCAGGTGGATGGCAATTATCAGAGATCACTTTATCTGGTTGTCCATAACGTGCAATCTGAGCCTTGGAAAAATATACAGAGGGCGACTCCTAGTGCAAATCAGTTGATACAGTTGTAAGCCCCAAATGATCCCTTTAGAGAGATACTCACATATTATGGAGCACACTATAGTGCTAATGAGGCAAGCTGGGTATATTATGGTGGCCCAGCGCACATAACGCTTTGGCAAGCAGTGGATCAATGTAGCAAATAAAAGATAGGAGACTCCAGAAGTATATCAAAAATGAGTTTTATAAAAATAAATAAATGAACATAAAAACAATCAGTAAAACATGCTACGCGTTTCTCAGAGCTCACCACTCTGTTTCCTCAGGCAAGTTCTACTGAAATATGACTGAAGTCTCCTATTTAAACCCAAAAGAACTAATTGGGATGTCGGTTACACCCATTACACACCCTTTTAATTAGCTCTTGCTACTATTACCATAGCAACTCTGCTGACTCCACCTAACATTCCTTAAATGGCATATACAACATGTTTTATATATTTACTACAGAGATCTGATAAAGATAACTTCGTATGTTATTCAACATTGGTTAAATTCTTAGTGCAATGTAACAGATCATCCTATAAAACTAAGGAACACTTACATTTGTATAGATAAATCTATCAACCAAAAACCTATATTTATCACAATATAGAGTGACTGTATTTATTTGTAGTTTATATACTTTCCAAATAAAAATAAGTATATGGTACTTAGCTTTATCTTCTTGTTTTTTGTTTGCAGTGCTAGAACCATCTTGTGTTGCAGTATGTGTGAGATATAGCTAATCGATGTATGTAGTTTTTCGCTCGACTTTTGTTTCCTTGTGTTGTCTTATGCAATTGACGGGATTTTCTTATGTTTACTCTTAAAATTCGCTGCGCTCTCTGCCGGAAGTGGTCATGAGCAGTTGCGATCTAGACCAATGTTATTGTATAATTACAGTGTTGTGCACTAAATGTCCAATGAAATATAGAGGTGTGTGCCAGTCATCCAATCAGTGATTTTCTAGAATGGGCCAATCAGTGTAAGTCTGTCGTTCTCTATGTTTGAAATTAGTGCTGATCTTTACCTGTATAGCCTTTAGCTTATATAGCTGTCACCGAACAGACTGAATATCCGGCTATATTGTTACTAGTTTTGATCCTTAAGTTCCTTACTATATATAGAAAAATACCCTTATCTATTAAGTCAAATTAATTTTTGATTGCAAATCATGAACTGAATAAAGGACAATTGTGCCGTAATCTCAATGTTGATGCTGAACTAAAAAAAATGTTTTTCTTCACCCCCCATATAGAGGTGTGTCCGTATGAACCAATGATCTTTTATGGATGTTAATAACACTTGTATATATAGATTTAATGTGCTCACGGGCTGATCTTATGACATTAGCTAAACTTTACTTTTATGGATGTTAATAACACTTATATATATAGATTAAATGTGCTCACGAGCTGATATTATGACGTTAACTAAACTTTACTACCAATGGAGTGTCCGTTAGATTTCTATAAGGCTGCATTAAAAGTGTGATGTGAACTATTAACTTTTATGAAATTAATATATAAATTACTTTTAAGATGGAGCTAACCAAGTAATAGAATATTAGCTGTTCTAGTTCATAACTACTCACAGTGGGCACCAACATTTGATGTTGATGTCTATAAGCTATAATGTGTATTTATGAATATATGTGTGTATACAGTTTATTGATATATGACAAACTATTATAGTGACCCCATGTATAATAATTACCCTATTATAATGTGCTTGTGTATTATAAGTTGTTAACTAACTGTGAATTATTAATAAAGAATGAATATATGTGTGTATACAGTTTATTGATATATGACAAACTATTATAGTGACCCCATGTATAATAATTACCCTATTATAATGTGCTTGTGTATTATAAGTTGTTGCCTAACTGTGAATTATTAATAAAGAGATCATATAATATATATACTAATTATATGTGTGATGGTAGAAGGATATTCCACCTCTGTTTAAATAAACCTATAACGTGTATATCTGTGATATAATAATGTGATTAATAAAATATTAATAAAAAAAAAACAAAAAAAAATAAATAAAAAAAAAAAAAAAAAAAAAAAAACATTGTTCTACCTATATAAACTAATTAAAATTACATGTGATGAATGAAATATTAATAAAATAAGTGTTCTACCTATATGAACAAATTGAAATTTAAGGACAAATTCCTCTAATGTGTATGTATATAAACATGGTATTTATTATATAAGATAATACTTGAATGTCACTAACAGTGTTGATATATGTATTAAAATGCTGCTGTGTCTATAACTTCATTTAGACCTTCTGGATATAGAGTCGAAAATTTATAAATCCAGAAGGTCTCTCTTTGACGGAGTTTTGTCATCCTATTTTGTGAATTGCTGGCAGTTACTATCTCCAATGGAGTAATCTTCATAAGACATTTCATAGTACCATGTGTAGTTGTATGGTGTCTAGAAGTGCTATATTTATCTAGTCCTTTCCTAATGCATCTGAGATGTTCTGACCATCTTTGTCTTATCATCCTGCAGGTGCGGCCTATATATTGTAGGCCACAAATGCAGGCGATACAGTAGACCACATATGTAGAGCTGCTTTCAATTTATTGTTTCAATCTGAGCCTTGCACCTCTTAACTGTAGTTTCAGTGGATAAGTCAGGAAGAAGTTACATTTCCCAGAAGTCTGTGTCAGCCGTATTGAATCAGTCTAGGATTAGACCCAACTGCTAGAGTGATTATTTAAACACACACTAGCACACTGAGAGGAAACCAGGACATGACCCACTCAGATAAGAAAAAACAGTTAGTATACAGGAAAAGAAAACTGTGTACTCACAGATGATGCAGGGTCACAGAACAGGTTCTGGATGGGATGAGGGAGTACAAGGTACAGAAAAGCAGGTTGAGGATGCTCTGTTTAGAGTGGTCAGGCAAAGCAGAGGTCAGTATCACTTTAAAGCAGGCAGAGGATGATCCGTTAGAGTGGTCAGTATCACTTTAAAGCAGGCAGAGGATGATCTGTTAGATTGGTCAGGCAAAACAGAGGTCAGTATCACTTTAAAGCAGGTGGAGGATGATCCGTTAGAGTGGTCAGGCAAAGCAGAGGTCAGTATCACTTTAAAGCAGGCAGAGGATGATCTCTTAGAGTGGTCAGGCAAAGCAGAGGTCAGTATCACTTTAAAGCAGGCTGAGGCAAAGCAATGGACAATGTCCCTTTAAGCAGGTTTAAGGATGTGGCAATAGAGAGGTCAGGAAAAGCAAGGGTCAATGTCCCTTTTATGCAGGTTTAAGGATGAGGCAATAGAGAGGTCAGGCAAAGCAATGGTCAATGTCCCTTTAAGCAGGTTTAAGGATGAGACAATAGAGTGGTCAGGCAAAGCAATGGTCAAATGTCCTTTAAAGCAGGTTAAGGGATTTGGCAGCAGAGTAGTCAGACAGACAATGGTCAAATTATCCTTTAAAGCAGGTTAGAAGAGCAAACACTCACGGACCCAATAGAAGCAGGAAGCAGGCAATGCTATCCGACAAATGGGCACCCGGAGAGAGAAGACCTGCCGGAGATTTAAAGGCCAGTGATGTGTGGGGGACGTAACACAGGAAGGCCGCATCACGTTACTAGGCAATGTAACGCGGTGGATGCAGAGAGAGATCCGGGAGCCGCGGCGACACAGCAATAATCGGGTCATGACAGTCTGAGTAATGATCGACTAATATCAGATACTCTTTTCCTGCGTAGTTGAATACGTCTATACTGACGATCTGCCAAGGACGTGTAGGTATCTCATGTGACATCATGGTTTCTTTTTGTTGCAAGTGGGACAATTGCTGACAAAGTCTTTGATTTCACCTTGCATGTTGAGCCAGTAAAGAGTATCACGAGCTTGTCTGTAGCATGCTTCACCCCCAATGTGGGTTGAGTGTATGCGTAATAACATGTCTGCTCTTAGTGACTTTGGTACTATGACTCTTGGACCTTTGTATAAAATACCATTTTGTATGCTGAGTGATCTCATTTCTGAAGGACCAATATTCCTTCACATTTGCAGGTGCTGCATCCTTTTCATCCGGCCACCCAATAGACGTCAGTGCTTGTAAAGTTGCATCTCTGTCTGTGTGCTGTATGAGCTGATGTAGCTGCTGATCCGTGACATTTAGATAGTCCGCTTGATTGACTTCAGCAAAGAAATTGTGTTCCTGTTGCAGCAAACAAACTGTATGATACTCATGCTCACCTCCAGGTGCCACATGATCTGTTGTAGCTCTGCTCAGGGTATCACTGATATACATTTTACATCCTGGCTTGTAGACAACATTGAGGTTGTAATGCTGCAATGTAAGCATCATGCTCTGTAAACGCTTGGGAGCACATAAAAGGTGCTTTTTGAATATGGCTATTAGTGGTTTGTGATCAGTTTCAGCTCTGATTGTACCCCGGCCATAAAGATAATGATGAAAACGCTGGCAAGCAAACACAATGCTTAAACATTCCTTTTCAATTTGAGCATAATTCTGCTCGACTGACGAAAGAGCTCTGGACGCATATGCAACTGGTTGACCTTCTTGCAATAAACAACATCCTAAGCCATTTTTGCTTGAGTCACTTTGTATTGTAACAGGCTTTGTAACATCATAATATTTCAACACCGGGGCAGCGGTGACCAAGCATTTTATCTCCTCCACTGCCTGGTCATGCTTAGGAAGCCAGTGCCAAACTGCATCTTTGTCCAGAAGTCTTCTCAATCGCTGATACACCTCAGACAAGTGCGGCATGAATTTCGCTAGGTATGGGACACAGCCAATAAAATGCTGTACCGCTTTGGCATCACCAGGCTGTGGCATGTCCACAACGGCTCTAATCTTATCTGGGTCAGCTTTTAAGTCTTGTGAGGACAGGATATGTCCATGAAAACAAACTTCTTGCACCTTGAACTGCAATTTCTCTCAGCGTCACCTACAGTAGCGCTGTTAGCTTCTCATCATGGTCAGGCTCAGCTTCTTCATCTGTATTACCACAGTCAACTATAAGAATATCATCAGCTATTGGCTCAATTCTGTGGAGCCCACTTAATAGTTCATACTGCTTTCGCTGATACACCTCCGGTGCTAAAGAAACTACAAATGGCAGTTTGAGCCATCTCTTTCTGCCCCAAGGAGTCCAGAAGGTGGTCATGTAGCTACTCTTTTCATCCAGTTTGCACTGTAAAAAAGGCATCTCTCGCATCAACAAGCGTAAAAACCTGTGCTTTCGGTAGTTTGTGCAAAATGTTGTCAAGTGTTGGCATTAAGTAGTGTGACCGTTTCAGGGCCATGTTCAGAAATTAGGGATTAATGCAAATTCTGATCTTCTCAGGCTTCCTAATAACTACCAATCCGTAGGCTCTGATACTGAAGTAATATGTCCTTCAGCTTCATACTTATCCAGTTGCGCTTTGACCTGCGGCTTAATGGCTACTGGCACATTGTTTGGGGCACATTGTACTGGTGGAATGGTAGGATCAAGTTCAAAATGTACCTCTCCTGGAACAAATACTACAAGGTTGAAATCGGGAAACAGTATAGAGAAACAAACTTCTCTGAAAATATCAGAGCAATCCCCGTGAACAAATGACTGAAATCATAGTCCCAAGTCGCCAGAAACTCAGAATATCAAAATATTCTCAGTAGACACTGAGGATTTGCTGTTTTGTCAGTGGTCTGGTCAGGGATTTTGCAGGCTGATTATCGACATTGTGTAGCTCAGCAGGAATGGTGAACTGCATCAGACCCAGGCGCTCACATGTTGAACCAGACAATGGTGGTTTCTGATTCACTTCAACAATCTCAAATTCAAGCATGTGAATATGTTCACGTATGCTGCATTCTGTTTGGAAACGTCCCAATGATTCCATTAGTGCTACTAGGCTGAAGAGGTGCCCTAGGTACCAGTTACATCTTGTCTTTAAACTTATGACATCACACGTTGCACCTGAGTCCAGCTGACAGGGTTGGCATATATTATTTAGTCTAAGATTTACAAACCATTTTTGGCCCTTAGATTTTACAGCACCAATGCATTCTTTTGAGTAAACCACATCAGTGCTATGTAAATGTGCATCCTCCGAATCTGATGTTTGCTCAATTGTGTGCAGCTTTCTTGCTTCCATTCTACTTGACAGACATACTCCAGTAAAATGATTGCTGTACAGATCTACCATCTACCACATGCTCTACAGATTTTCCCATAAGCAGGGCACTGTTCTTTCTCTCGTACATGCACACTGCCACAGTACTTGCAGGATGCAGGCTTGCTCATAGGTGAGTTGCGTAGGTGATTTTTGTGCTGAAGCTTGTGCTGTGGGTTCTTCAAGCTTAGCTGTTGCTTGGAGGCTGCGTTGATACTGTCAGTCTGTTTCATAGCTCTCATATGTTTGTCAGTAAGTTCTGCAGTGCGACATATCTCATTTGCTGCTTGTAGGTTTAAATCATGTTCCCTCAATAGGCGGCGGCGTGTGCTTTCACTATTGATACCTAGAACTATTTTGTCACAAATAAGTTCATCTCTCAGAGAGCCATACTCACAGCTTGCAGCTTTTTCTCTTAGCCGTGTGACAAAATTGTCTATTGCTTCACCTTCTTCTTGCTTGCAGCTGCCAAATATATATCTTTCATTTATGACATTTGTAGAAGGTCTGAATAAAGCTTCTACGGCATCTACAATGGCTTTCGTGTCCCTCTTTTGCTCCTCTGTGAGGTTTAAATTATGCTTGTAAACATGGTGGCATTCGCTGCCCATCACCCTCCTCAGTGTGGCTGCTTGCACTGCTGCAGGCTTCTCATTTAACCCTGTGGCAAGGGAGTAATCCTCAAACTCAGCTCTGAAGTTGTCCCAGTTACTGCTGCAATCCCCACTCACCCTCATTGCCTTAGGCAGTAGAATGCTGTTAGCAGCTGCCATGGTGCTGGTTTTCTTGCTTCCAGTACTCAGCTTTCAGGACAGGACTGCAATTGCTACAGAAGGCACAATCAGCTCTAAAGTCTCTCACTGCAAGACTGGCAAGTTCTTAGCATCAGATGTATAGAAACAGCGCAGATTCAGATACTTCTGACACCATGTTTCATGTGGTGTAAATAATGACAGTACAAGGCATTAGTGTACAGAAGCCATGATCTTAGCAGAGAGCCAACAGGAATAGGAAATGCCAAACAGGAAACAAGTACAATAGAAATAAATCATAGAGTTGCATATAAACTAAACACATGATTGGAAAAAAACTCAAAACGTTCTTAATATCATAAGTGTTTGTTTTCTTTGTTTTCTTCATTAAAACGTAGCTCCTTTTCTTGATAGCATACTGAAGTAGCCTCGGGAGTGTGCACGTCTTAACAACTCTATGGCAGCAGTGTTTGCAAAAACATTGCCAATCAGTGCTGACTCATAATTAACTCCACAGGAGTGAACACAATGTTATCTATATGGCACACATGAAAAACGCAAAATGCACTGAAATAAGAGGCGGCCTTCAATGGCTTAGAAATTAGCATATGAGCCTACCTAGGTTTTGCTTTCAACAAAGAATACCAAGAGAGCAAAGCTATTTTGAGGATACAAGTAAATTGGAAAGTTGTTTGAAATTGCATACCCTATCTGAATAATGAAAGTTTAATTTTGATTAGACTGTCATTTTTAATAATAGAATAATTTATTAAGACATACAAATAAGTTTTGCAAGATATAAGACAAAAGGGAAACTGTTTGGAAGATTGCCTATTAGCAGTGCTATTGATAACTGTGTGGTGAATTAAGGAATAAAATAGATGTATACCACCTGAAAGAGGGTAATGGTGAGCGTTTCTTAGGCAACTGAGCCAAGATATAGAAATTATACTATGATTTAATTTTCTTTTCTCAAAGTATTTTGAGCTTTTATGTCTAATCATATGACAGTTACTAAATATAGTAATATATTAAACATGGTTGAAAAAAATCCCAGATTGATCAAATTGAGTCTTTAAAGAGAAAACTGATTGTATTTATTTAGGAATCAGGACTGTAATATAGTCTTTTCCCCCCTTGTATAAATCATATTACAATTACATCTGAAACTTAATTGATGGCAAGAAATGGTCACAATGAGTGTTCCCTCTAAGGTCAGTTTTGTAAAGGGCCCAGCAGTGAAACAGTTAATAAGGGAACCACACTTAGCAGTCTGCATTGTGTAGTGTTTGCTAATTGCTCTAATTAACTGTTTCACTGCTGGGCTACTCACAAAACTGACCTTAGAGGGAACACTGGTTGAACCCTCCATCAGTCATCAACAGAAATGACAAGACTCCATCATATAATAGGTTAAAGGGATGTAAAACCCCACATCTTTCTTTAATGACTAAGATATAGAATGTTATTTTAAACAACTTTCTGTTTTATTTCTATAATCAAATTCTCATTGTTCTCATGGTGTCCTTTGTGGAAAATAAGGAAGGTAAGCTCAGTAGCGAGCATGTGGCAGCAGTTTTGCAAGAATGTTAAAGATTTGCAATAGCTGTAGATGAAAGCACTTTTTCCTGCCATTTCCTGTACAAGGCATGTGCTCATTACCTACCTAGGTATCTCTTCAACAAAGAATACCATGAGAAAGAAGCAAATTTGATAACAGAAGTAAATTAAAAACTATTTTAAAATTGTATGCACTGTCTACTTCACAAAATAAATATTTTTTTTGTTTTATGTCCCTTTAAGTAAAAGAGACCATCTTTCCAATGCTGTTTCATGGATACCATTTTATTCTATTAACAGAATTGATTCATTAAAGTTAATGCATCCTCTCTTTCATATTGATAAAGGATATAGCGCCCATAGGTCTGCCCGCATGCAAGGATAGCAAGGTAGCAATCACTGGCTGCCTATATTTATCATGGCACAAGTATTTACATGTGGAGACCCTCCCTCTGGTCTTTCACAACCAATCACATGAGAGCAGGACTTGTCAATCATCCCAGATTAATCAGTCCAGGATAATTTGAGACCATTACTTGTCTAATTTGAGGTTGCAACAAAAGCAAGTTTGCCTGCACCTCAAGTTCTCCAAAGCTGAATACCCAACTACATAAATGGAATCCTAGGTCCCAAAAACGCACAATACAAATTGCATAAAAAAATATAAATGGCATATACTTGTACCCAGAAACTTAAAGGGACAGTCAAGTCCAAACAAAAACTTTCATGCTTTAGATAGGACATGTCATTTTAAACAACTTTCCAACTTTACTTTAATCACCAACTTTGCTTTGTTTTCTTGGAATTCTTAGTTAAAAGCTAAATCTAGGAAGGCTCATCATATGATAAATTCTAAGCCCTTGAAGGCCACCTCTTATCACATGCATTTTTATTTGCTTTTCACAACAGGCGAGAGCTAGTTCATGTAAACCATATAGATAACATTGTGATCACGCCCATGGATTGTGGCAGACACTGCACTAATTGGCTAAAATGCAAGTCAATAGATAATAAATTAAAAGTCATGTGATCAGGGGCTGTCAGAAGATGCTTAGATACAAGGTAATCACAGAGGTAAAAAGTATATTTATATAACTGTGTTAGTTATGAAAAACTGGGGAATGGGTAATAAAGGGATTATCTATCTTTTAAAACAATACAAATTCTGGTGTTGACTGTCCCTTTAATGGAGAGATACTACTGGGTGCTGCATTGTTCAAATACCCCTGCTCAGGCACCAAATGGAAAAAACACATGTAAAAAAACAAAAATACAATATGTTTATTAAAATACAATAATTATACCAAATCATTATTAAAATAGGTCAACAATACAAAGAAATATATTCACCATTTGACTTTTATGTTGGAACCAATCTGGATTTGTTTTTAGAGTAAGCAAGGCTTGTTGTTGTCCTTTTGCACTGTTTTGTAGTATTTTATCTTATCACTTTTTTAGGGTGGTTATGGACAGCTGTGTAGCAGTTAGGCTAAGGATGCTGCAATTTTATATTACAACCTAAAAGGGTTTCATGCCCTTTAAATGTGGCAGGTATTATGAAATATTGTGTGCTTGTATTGTGATAAGTCTACACGTATAGTGCAAAATTCAACAGCTTAAACAACATGACACAAGCCAGTGCAGGTTTTTATCTCCAAATGAATGTTAAAGATATAATTGAAATTAAATAATTATTCTGATAAACTACTAACGTTTAACCCCTTGGTTAGCAGAGAGACATGTCAAGGGGTTAACATGTGTCATTACTTTTGAATACATCAGAATGTTATGATACAGCTCAAGCCTAAAGTCATTCCGAGCGTACCCACACAGGCTTTGAACATTGAATGGGGTTAGGAGAGAATGCGTCAATACTGCCAAAGGATGCTTTAGATTGCTTTAATACCAAAGTCATCTTTTTATGTTTAACGTCTGATGAGGAGTGGTAAAGAGAAATCATGGAAAATAATGTATAATAAGCTACAAAAAATGCATGCAGCAACCATAGCGTTTACCCATAATATCTGGCATGAGGCTCCATCTGTCAGACCTTGGCATAGGCCTTAAAAAATGACTTGAAAGCTAAACCACCACGTATAACTGTTTCTGTCACATCCTTGCTTGCTACCAGCATAATGAACTAGGCACAGATATTATTTGAAAGAAGGGTTCAATGTTGAAATAATAAAAAAAAAATGTTTAATTTGTTGGTGCCTTTGGGAAATGAAAGACTATTAATGTGAGCCATCGTTTTGTTTCCCCAGGAAAAAGCAGAACTAAAATATATGCTTTGGGACTTACCTGCTGTTCCTTTCATATTTCTTAGGTCTGTTGTTCCTAACGTTTGTGTAACCAGATACACTGACTAACAATTCTATAGCAAATTTGGGAGGTTGAGGAACAGATACAGTGCATTCAACAAATGTAACCAGGACCAAGGAAATGTTTTAATTCTACTTTGGCAGCTATTAGAATACGCCTCATATGAGCACTGTTTCTTCTATGGACTTCTAATAGAGGTGTTAAGGATGAATACTGCAGACCTCCCATCAGTACCAGATCCTGGTCCTCTTCCAGCTCTCAGCTTCTTGAGTTTCCATATTTTCCAGCTCAGCTCTACCCAAACACAACCTGCCCCTCCTGCTGTGGCCCTGTCTGTTGGGGGGCCACCTTGCACATTCAGGAATGGTTAGGGGTAATAATGTAAGGGAATTAATAAATGCTCAGGATATGCATCCCAACAATCCTAAGAATGAAATAACATTACACTCTGGGCAGACTCAATGGGCCTACCCACTGGTCTGCTAACAAGATCTATGTTTCTATGTTCCTGTAAGGATTTCCTGTTCCTTTTAGAATGCAGTATTTAAAAATATGCTCTCTGTTTAAAGGATGTTCCACCTCCATACAAGTTGTGCAGTTGTACACTTCATATCATTTTTTATTATTAAAAAAGGCATTAAGAACTCATTTACATTACATGAGACCTTTTGTATTGCATTGCATGACCTACATTCTGTTGTAATATTATGGTTAACTGTAGATTGTAGGTCATATGATTATATGGGGGTGCGGTTTATACAGTTTTAAGCTATTGCCATAATTTGGGTATAGAATAGCTTGATTGAGCACAAGTGCACTCCCCCCTTCCCGAAACAACCTGTGCCTGCATGTTTGTTGGTCTTGCTTTTTTGTTTGCTAATTTGTTTGTTGTTAGAATCTATTATCTTCAGAGTAATCATTACATAAAATACTGTACACAAAACAAATATCTTTAGTGTGATTTGTATTTAAATATTTGTCTACAGAGGACTCTATGCAACCAATCAGTCAGTAGGCTGGTGTTTACCATTGTCGATATCTATTGTATCACAGAACTAGTGATTCAGTCGCTTGGTGTCTTATCCCTAAATGTTGCTGGTTAATATGGAGTCTGTTTTTTTATTTGTGGTTTCAAATATGTTTTTGATTACTGGGGTTGACAGCTGCCCTTTACTAATATACTGGTTGGTGAAATGATAATAATAATATTAATTAGACTTCAGATAGGATCCCATTGCCTAAAGCCCCTGTCATAATAACGTGTGAAACTAAAACATGGTGGCTAAGTGATTTGATTATGACTGATTAATTGGTTTGCCTTGAATAAATATGGGTACAATTTTCTTGTGGAAAGCTTATAATTTTCTGAGTAAAATTACAGTAAAAGCAGAGACAATCTTGCAGTTATTTTACTACACATAATTGAACAGTTCCCTCTCACAACAAGCTCCCTGATTCGTTCTGGTTCTTGAACAATGAGAAGTATTTCAAATATCTTTATTCTGTACAAACAGTATAAGAGAATTTACATAAACTATAGTTTCACGAGTTTTAAAGGGACAGTCTACACCAAATTTGTTATAGTTTAAAACGATAGATAATGCCTCTACTACCCATTCCCTAGCTTTGCACAACCAACGTTAAAATACTCAATAGCATTTAAACCTCTAAATTTCTGCCTGTCTCTAAGCTACTACAGACAGCCTCTTATCACATGTTTTTTTATTAGCTTTTCACAACAGGAGACTGCTAGTTCATGTGGGCCATATAGATAACATTGTGCTCACGCCCGGGGAGTTATTTAAGAGTCAGCACAACACCGCACTAATTGGTTAAAATGCAAGTCAATAGATAATAAATAAAAAGTCATATGATCAGGCGGCTGTCAGAAGATGCTTAGGCACAAGGTAATCACAGAGGTAAAACGTTCATTAATATAACAGTGTTGGTTATGTAAAACTGGGGAATGGGTAATAAAGGGATTATCTATCTTTTAAAACAATTAAAATGCTGGTGTAGACTGTCCCTTTAAGTAAGAATTTTTCATTTAATTGCAAAACTACTAGAGGAAGCAGATTAACTAGAACCATACTGACAAGTCGGCTGTATGTGCATCATGTAACGTTATATCATATCGCCTTTTGTCACAGGTCTGCACATATGGAGACCAGTATGTGACCCTTATTATCATCCCTTATGATTGTGTTCTGGATGTAAATTATTGTAGTTCATTCATTAGACTCTGGTTATGTTGCTGATTTGGTAGAAGCTTTTAGTGTATGGTGCAATATTCTCAGATTTATTCACACAGTGCTATTTTTCCACAGGTAGCAGGGAAGCAGCATTTACATACGCCATTACCGCAGCAGGTGTAGCACATGCGGTGACATCGGCCTGCAGTCAGGGCAACTTGAGTAACTGTGGCTGTGACCGGGAGAAGCAGGGCTACTACAACCAAGAGGAAGGATGGAAGTGGGGAGGTTGTTCTGCGGACATCAAGTATGGAATCGAATTCTCAAGGAGGTTTGTTGATGCCAGAGAAATCAAAAAGAATGCGAGGAGGCTGATGAACTTGCACAACAATGAGGCCGGAAGAAAGGTATTCTAGATTAGACTTGATAGACAGGCTCATTACAAATTGGTGACACTTTGCGTCTAATATTTAAGAAAACTTACTTAGAGCTCAAAATTCAATCTAAAATGTTTTTGCAACAATTAAGAAATAACAAGGACATAGAATATATTGCCGCCTATACCGTGTTATGTGGTATCTCTATACATATTACGTGTGTCACAACAGACTGCCTGAATTTAAAGGGACTTAAAAGTCATGTGTTTATTTATGCAGCAGCAATTATTTACTGCATTGCAAAAGACCTGTACACAAAATAAATGTTTTAAAATAATTGAAAATGAATTTTTTTCTTATAAAAAATATAATTTGTTTTGCAGGCCTAAGAAACACCTCTTAAAAAATCCTAATGAATGCTGTTTATTTTACGTTCTTTGCTGTGACCAATTAAGTACACCTATAACCAATCTCCTGCTCATATCAAACAATCACAATGCCATATCTAGAAGGGTCAGGGTTCTGCATTCCATTGAATGCACTCTAGCCTTTCTGGGGCAGAGTAGAAAATGTAGTCTAGACTCTTAACATTATGAATCTAGCACCAAAAATGGCAGGGGTACCTGGTACATATCTTCTGTGATGTCCGGTATTCTCATCAAAGATAATAAAAGCAAATACAGGAAAGGCACCAATACATTGAGGCAAAAAAATATTTCACAACTCTAATAAATGTTTAGTCCAAAGAAAGTATAACCTCAGCCAACATAAAGCAAATATTTGCATGTAGAACCCATGTACGTAGCAAATTTAATATGTACTCCTGTAAGAATTTGGGGTGCAGTCAGTTATTAAGGGTGTAAAATCACCTTGAAAACCCCTATGTCCAAAAAAATCCCAAAAGTACAAAAATATGTTTGTCCACGTATAACTGCAAGGTGTTGTGCTTATCATTTTCTTATAGCAGTGCAAATTAGTAAGAGTGTCATTTTGGTGCTTTTGTAATGTTTCTGTCTTTCTCTGGCATCCAAGAGGTTAATGACCATAATTTAACCATATCCCTTACATGTCCACCAAAGTGGGAGACTTCAAGAATGTCTGGAATAAGCATAATTTCAATATTATCCCATATGCCACTTTGGCTGCAACTTTATTTTAGAAAATCTGCTGAGTATCTGAAGATTATAAGCTCTGTGGGGGAGGTCCCTCTTCTTCCTTCTTTTGTACCCTCAAGTCTAATATCTGAGCTAGAAATTTATATACTGTAAAATGTGCTATCCCCAATTTTTACTATAATATAGCTGTGGGTAATTCAAAAAATTAAAGTTCAATGTATTC
Organism: Bombina bombina; assembly: GCF_027579735.1. Classification (NCBI taxonomy): domain Eukaryota; kingdom Metazoa; phylum Chordata; class Amphibia; order Anura; family Bombinatoridae; genus Bombina; species Bombina bombina. Next base: position 1,093,908,020 of record NC_069504.1, on the reverse strand, counting down.
TGATTAATGCACTGTTCAAATGTGACAGTACAGGCAAAATTTAATTGACTGCCAATTTTCTTTACCAGTTGTAAAATGTCAGATTATATTAGACCTTTTTTTATTTTTCAACATCATGGGAGGTCATGTGTCATACAATTTGGGTGTTTCAAATATTGACAACAACGTTAAAGGGATAGTAAATTAAATTTTCATGATTTAAAACATGCACTTTTAGGCAACTTCTATGATCTAATTTGCTACATTCCCTTGGTATCCTTTGTTGAATATTATACCTATTTAGGCTCAGGAGCAGCAATGCACTTATGCAAGCTAGTTTCTGATTGGTGGCTGTACATCTATGCTTCTTCTCATTGGCTCATTGATATGTTCAGTAGTTCATGGTAGTATAGTGTAGTGTAGTGCATTGTTGTTCCTTCTACAAAGGACACCAAGAGAATGAAGCAACTTTGATAATAGCAGTAAAGTTGTTCAAAATTGTATGCTCTATATCAGGGGTATCAAGCTCATTGTATCTGAGGCCACTGGCCAAGTGTTCTTCTCCCATGGGGGCCGCTTGAACAGATTGAGAGCTCTGGAACTGGATATACTAGGAACAGGAAGTGATATTTACTAATGAAATAGTGCATGATGGGAGTTGTAGCCCTCAATAGACAAGCACAGTTGTGTATCTTTATCTTGTGAAGTAAAGTGAGCATTCTCAAACTGCGTAAAAAGGTGACATTTATCTAAGCATTGCATAGTGGGATGTTTGCATGTTTGTCTTTATATTTATCTTTTGAGTGCCTGTATTGAACATCAACTTGTTACACCTCTAAGAACCCTAAAATAAATTGTTGGCCCCGAATGAATGATTTACCTAATAAACAAGGGAGGGCCAGATTTAACTATCTTGAGGGCCGCATATGGACCCGCAGCTGGTGCTTAAGGCCACTTCTCTATATGAATCATGAAAGAAAACAATTTGGGTTTCATTTCCCTTTAAATATCAAGGATGCAGGAGGTACTCTTGGGATGCCAAGTCTACTGCTACCTTTTCCTATCTTATTGTTTTTTAGATCCTCTTTTCCCCTCTCTTCATGCTGAAGGAGTCTATAGCACCTTTAGGGTTTCAGGATGCATAGCACTCATCAGCATATTCTAGAATTGCCACTGGTCACCAATCTCTATAATTACCAAACAGCCGTGAAAGAGTAAAATGTAATAAGACTGGCGCAAAGCCAAGCAGTGTCAGCGAAATACAACTTTCATCGGTCCATGTTGTTATAGCTCCGCTATCTGCCAAAGACGATCATGTTTTACTGTTACTAATGATGGAAATATTATGTAGAAAACAGATTAAACCAATTGGGAGAGCCACAGGAACAATTTACAAACACAGCAGAAAGGGTGTGGGAGGCAAAAAGGAAGACAGCATTTATATATATTATATCTATTTAATACACTGTTTACCCTTTAGCTTCCAGTGCATTGCAGACCATTCTGACAGACACAACTTGAGTGATACACAGTATATTTGATTTTGGAAAGAATTTAGAGAGAAGCTATTATTAATAGTATTATTATTACTATTATTTTTAATATCATTATTTTCACATAGAATGTAGAAAGGGGAAATTGAATGCACCTTTTCTTAGTTGTATTGCAAGCAGCTTTAAATGCATCGCAATTTTGTGTTTTCTTTAAAAATTTGAGTAACATCAAGTGACTCATTCAGTGTAATACAGTATATATATATATATATATATATATATATATATATATATATATATATATATAAATCTGGCAATCCGGGTCAATTTCTGTAATTATAACACTATATTCCAATTTTTTATGAATTAAAAAAGCGACACCACATTTCCTTCTCACACTGGGAGCTGCAATAACTTCACCCACCCATCTAGATTTAAGTTTGCTAATTTCAGATTCCTTAAGATGGGTTTCTTGCAATAAAACGATGTCTGGTTTATATTTAGAAAGTTAGTTGATTATTAGTTTGCCGCCTACATTCCAGGAGAGAATGTTCAAATTATCTAATATCATAAAAATCGCTTAAAAATAGCAAATAGGCCAACAACTGGAAGGGCCAGAGAAGGGAGGGAAGAGAGGGAGGCAGGAGAACATTTTAAAAAAAACCCAAGAAATATACCATAGGAAGACAAGGAATACATTGGAATCTTCTTTTTACCACAGTAATCCACATAGTTGAAAAACATTCTATAACTTAGAATACAAAGGGTAGAGAGAGGGCACCACAATAGCGTGATACCGTCTGGAAATGCAGGTATAGATGAAAGTAAGTAATGTGCTTACCAGAAAATATGGCACTGTGCTATGACCAGTGCGTGAAAGCTTGCTAGCACTTAACAGTGGCTAGTACACTGTGGAAATCAAGCTCCAAAAGTTATTTTCCCGGTTCCAGATTGATATACACCTCCTGGTGACTGGACTTCAATTATTAAAAATGGTAAACTTTTGTGTGTTGTTCTATTGGTGTTGGAGTAGCACAACACAGACAACTTCATAAATAAAATAGCTTTATTGTTATGACGCGTTTCTCAACCCCAACTGGGTCGTTTCATCAGATAAAAAGCGAATGCAATCATTTGTAATTGTTAACAATTTATACACATTGTATATTTAAAAAGGAAGTTGTCATAAGTTGTTTGGTCCAATAGGAATACATTTGTGTGGAATCATCTGTAGAAACCAATTCAGGCTCCCAGCTGTTACAAATTGGAAGTTAAAAAAGGTTTTCAAAGTTAAAAAGAAACATCTATATACATAGGAATCTGTGTTCTTGACAATATTTGTTGCATTGTAAAATAAAAAAGTATAAACACACTCTATACTCACTGAAAATTGACATGCATATAATCTCACTTGATAATCTATTGTAGTAAACTTAGTCTTCTATAAAAAAGATGAAGTTTTATTTGGTTACAAGAGTGAATCAAAAAACAAGTATATATATATGTGTAAACAAATTGTGTAAAAATATTTCTTTATTTGGAGTATATAGTTTATAGATTGTTGGTCAATAATCGGTTATCTTTACCCAGGGTTTTTATTAATAATATCATTCCCATTTATTTGATCACTATCTGGATTAAAACATTTTTTTATCCTGTTACTACCTAAGTGATCCGAACTGTAACGATTAGAACTAAAGGACTACCTATTGTTAAGCTAATGTTGCCTTAAATGTCTATCGGCTTGGTGTGACTGCTGATCTAGGATTTGACCTGAAAAGTGGAAATATGATCTGTATAGTGTCAATTTCGTCATATGTTGCTAAACAGTTGAGATAAATTTCTCGTTGGTTACACTGTTACCGTAGTATAATTGTATATACCATCATAGATGGAAGTAATTAATTTGCTAAATGTTTGCGCATGAAAGACCTATACAATAAAAATATAGTAGTGAACCGGACCCTACTCAGTAAAACATCTAGTATTGGATTTGTCCCTAAGACGTGTGACTGTATAAAGAAATTATTTCACTATCGGAAAAAATGAAAAAATAAATAATTTCTGGCTCGTCGAAAGACCGGTTACACACACCATTAAAAACAATTCTTTCGACGAGCCAGAAATTATTTATTTTTTCATTTTTTCCGATAGTGAAATAATTTCTTTATACAGTCACACGTCTTAGGGACAAATCCAATACTAGATGTTTTACTGAGTAGGGTCCGGTTCACTACTATATTTTTATTGTATAGGTCTTTCATGCGCAAACATTTAGCAAATTAATTACTTCCATCTATGATGGTATATACAATTATACTATGGTAACAGTGTAACCAACGAGAAATTTATCTCAACTGTTTAGCAACATATGACGAAATTGACACTATACAGATCATATTTCCACTTTTCAGGTCAAATCCTAGATCAGCAGTCACACCAAGCCGATAGACATTTAAGACAACATTAGCTTAACAATAGGTAGTCCTTTAGTTCTAATCGTTACAGTTCGGATCACTTAGGCAGTAACAGGATAAAAAAATGTTTTAATCCAGATAGTGATCAAATAAACGGGAATGATATTATTAATAAAAACCCTGGGTAAAGATAACCGATTATTGACCAACAATCTATAAACTATATACTCCAAATAAAGAAATATTTTTACACAATTTGTTTACACATATATATATATACTTGTTTTTTTATTCACTTTTGTAACCAAATAAAACTTCATCTTTTTTTATAGAAGACTAAGTTTACTACAATAGATTATCAAGTGAGATTACATGCATGTCAATTTTCAGTGAGTATAGAGTGTGTTTATACTTTTTTATTTTACAATGCAACAAATATTGTCAAGAACACAGATTCCTATGTATATAGATGTTTCTTTTTAACTTTAAAAACCTTTTTTAACTTCCAATTTGTAACAGCTGGGAGCCTGAATTGGTTTCTACAGATGATTCCACACAAATGTATTCCTATTGGACCAAACAACTTATGACAACTTCCTTTTTAAATATACAATGTGTATAAATTGTTAACAATTACAAATGATTGCATTCGCTTTTTATCTGATGAAACGACCCAGTTGGGGTTGAGAAGCGCGTCATAACAATAAAGCTATTTTATTTATGAAGTTGTCTGTGTTGTGCTACTCCAACACCAATAGAACAACACACAAAAGTTTACCTTTTTTAATAATTGAAGTCCAGTCACCAGGAGGTGTATATCAATCTGGAACCGGGAAAAGAACTTTTGGAGCTTGATTTCCACAGTGTACTAGCCACTGTTAAGTGCTAGCAAGCTTTCACGCACTGGTCATAGCACAGTGCCATATTTTCTGGTAAGCACATTACTTACTTTCATCTATACCTGCATTTCCAGACGGTATCACGCTATTGTGGCGCCCTCTCTCTACCCTTTGTATTCCAACAGCTTTCCTACACTCTCTAGGATCAAGAGGAGCAGCCTGACCTATTACACGGAACAAGAAGGATATCCCCATCCCTTCAATCTAACATTATTACATGGACACATCCCAAAGCTGATACGGTAGACCCGTTTCATTAGACTCATAAGTTCATTTTTTCTGACATTTTACTGTCTTAACTCAGCGCGCTTTTATATCCCTACACTGGGATACGATTAATTCTATAACTTAGAATTACTAAACAATTGGAAAATAAACCAATGCTCTTAATTTGTTTGCATAAATTCTTGTGCTTCTTTTATATTATTTAGAGAAATCCTTTTACCATTATGATCCAAGATAATTTGAGCCGGATAAATCATCCGAACTTTTAATCCCTTGTCAAGTAGTTGGGAGCAGAAAGGAGACATTTCCTACCTTTTTGCTGTGGTTTCGCTTGAAAAATCTTGGAACAATAATATTTTGTTATTATAAATAGTCAAGGGGTTAGCTTTTCTATACAATTTCATCAACTCTATTTTATCTTGGAAATTAAAAACCTTGAAAATTAGCATTCTACTTCTAGATAAGGTCTCAATAGTATGTTTAATGTGGCCAATCCTGTGGCTCTTTCAATAGCTATGGGGAGCTTCTGACTAGGGAAACCTAGAGCCTGGGGAAGGGTTAAAGATGTAAATTTAATTACATCTTTATTCTCTGAATTTTCTGGGAGACCAACTACTCTAATGTTATTGCGCCTAGAACGGTCTTCTAGGTCCTCTAGTTTAGTTTGAATAATATTGATTTTGAATTCTTGCTTTTGGATGAGATTTTCTTGAGTGGTAACTAAATCCTCAAGATCAGAGATCCTATTCTCATCTTCTGAGATTCTAGTAGTAAATAGTTTCACCTCATTAGATATACTGTAGAAACCAGTTCTGTGTTTATATTAGTAAGTTCTTTTTTTATTGAGTCAAATTGGGGGGGGGGGGTCAGATAATTGTAACATAAGGGATTGTGAATCCTTCATTGGAGAAGACATTTCAGGGGTAGATTCTAAACTTATATCAGTAATTTTTAATTTCTTATCTTCCAATTTTACCGGCATTCTGGGTGAGTTAGACTTCACCTGAGTGACATATCTTTCCATAAAAAACTATATATATATATATATATATATATATATATATATATATATATATATATATATATATATATATATATATATATATGTAACTTCACACTTTAACATTTTACAATATAAGTGAAAAAACAATAAATTGAAAAGCTCTATGGGCCAAAAAACAAAAGGCACTTATCAAGATGATAAATGAGAGGTGTGTTCTTTTTGGGTTTTTTTTATCTTACACAATAAATGTGGTTTAATTTAAGAGCCAGTATAGCTAGCAAAAAGCAAAGGAGAAATTTACTTATGGTTTAAGATGACCAACACAGAGCGTTCTAACAGCTAAACAGTCAAAAAAAAAGATAATATGTTATCTTAAACAAGAGTATTCCTATACATTTTTAACCCTTAGATTATAAGGAGCGAGAAACTGCAATACTGATTCTAATAAGACAGAGAAAATTCACACAATAACTGAATATATATAATTTGAAGATGGTAGTGGGTCAAAATAACACAGTAGAACTTTTATAAATGTCCCAGACACATAAATAGGAATTAAGCCACTGAGGTAGATATTGGGTTACTCCTAGCATATAGGGAAAATACCAATTATATCACTTGGACCCAAGTAGCAAAAAAAGCTGGACAGTTGGTGGAAAGGTATAAGCCCACACAGGGAAAGCACAGGGAAAGCAGTCCCTCATATGATAAAGTCACTACTTTTTAATAACCTCCTGTAAGAAAAGACCTCTGTGCACAGATTGCCCCAATCATATACAGCTTTCCAATTCCGATCTTTGAGATCTTTTTAGGCAGCCTGGTTAATAGCAAGTTCAGGGACCCAGGATGATATAAGTATTTCCAGCAAACAAACAGAAAATGCATTTGAAAAGAATTGCCTCTTTTCTTTCTTTAAGGCTCAGAGGTTTTTCAGCAGACTTATATACACAGGAAGTAATGAATACTTGCAAACCGTGGCAGCCGACCCTCTGTATTGTGCAGAAGTGTACAGACCAACAACGCCTGGCAAGGACTGCCCGGATACTGGTAGGGATTTCTTCTTGACTGCCACAGAGCCCAAGCCGCTGATCCGGATCCCTCCAGAATCTTTAGCTCAGGAAACACGGGGCAATTTACTGCAGCCTACTACCAGCCAGCACTCTAGCAGGTATTGCTTCATTTACACACCAGCCGGGTCACTGCTTCTGGTGGTACTGGTGTTGAAACGCAGGGGTCCGTCTGCATGGCAAGGGGATTTACCTCATATGAGATCCACATGTATGGGTACCGGAGCGTGTGCCTGTCCCTCTATGCTCCACTGGCTCCTATGACGGCTATTGCCGAATAGCCAATGTTGGTTCTGATGAAATTCCTCCGCTATGGGGCGGCTCACATGCCCCAGCGCCCGACAAGCTTAGGGGATACCTCCGGGTCAAGGGGATTGTGGCGTGGGGTAGGATTTAGGCCTCCTTCAAACCAGGTGAAGCGGCCTAAGAGCGTTCACCGAGCATGACACGTGATACGTCTGCTCCACCCCCACGGGAAGTTAACTGAATGCAGTCTCACCTAGAAAGTACACAGCAATACAGTACGTATATTAAATCCCCCCATTATTTGCTCATAGTGCACATATTCCCACTAGAGGGTTTAAAGGGATATGAAACCCAAAATATTTCTTTCATGAATTAGATAGAGCATAGAATTTTAAACAACTTTCTAATATACTTCTATTATCAATTTTTCTTCTTTTGCTTGGTATCTTTTGTTGAAAAGCAGGGACGTATGCTTAGGAGCCAGCCCATTTCTGGAGCACTATATGGCAGTAGTTTTGCAACAATGTTATCCATTTGCTAGAGCACTAGATGGCAGCACCATTTCCTGCCGTATAGTGCTCCAGATGCTACCTAGGTGTCTCTTCCACACAGAATACCATGGTAACAAAGCAAATTTGATAATAGAAGTAAATTGGAAACTTTCTTAAAATGTTATGCTCTGTCTGAATCACAAAATAATTTTTTGGGGTTTCATATCCCTTTAATTTATTTTAACCTCTCTGTTTCCACAGAGGATGGTAAGAATATATCTTAGTAGCAGTGATCAAATTGGCTCAGAACACACCACCAGTCTGACAAATTTATCATTTGATTCCTAGTATAAAAAAAAAATCCAAACCCTTTAGAGAGCATCAAAATAATATATCTGTGTAAAAAAAAAAACCTTACTAGACTCAGGCAGTAAACAGCTTCATGGTCAAGTTAATCAGCATACGGTCATTTGTACCAAGCATAGTGCGTAGATAAGTCACACGTGTGACAAACGGAATAGCCTCATTCACTTTAGCTTTACATAAAGGCATAAAGACAATGTATGATGCACACAAACCTTTTTATCAGGCTGGAGAAGATCCTGTAGGAATGTGCTTTGTGACTTCAATCCTTTTCATTTGTTCTTTTGAGAAAAATGGATGACACATACAATTAAAACCACAGCATACATTTTTGTGTATAGATATCAGCCTGTGAAATAGGGAGTTATAGGAAACACATGTTAAAATCTGCCTATCATATTCTTTATCTGCCATCACTTACTTTTTCTTTGTAGTCAATGCAAAAACAAGACATTTCTGATGATTTGCTATAGAATAACATCAGCCAAGTGTAAACATTTTCATAACAATTTAACACCTTCTTTGCTGCTTTTGCTTTGGTCGTTGAAACTCCACCGACTACTTGCCTTACTGGGAGGAGATAATCCAGACTTGTTACTGACGTAGGCACAGCCAACCACAGTCATTATGTTAGCAACAGCTGCATTGTTTTGCAGTTTATCTGATATCTTCTGCTAAAGCTAGTTCGGAACAGATATATATCAGGGTTAGAATGTGCACCCCCAATTCTCATAATTAGAAAACTCAAATTTTTAGAAATAAATGACTAGAAAAAGGGGGGGGGGAGGAATAATGCACATATTTAGCAAATTTGTTTTACTGTTTTTAATTACATTTTATATTAAGATCTCTAAGTGTGTAATATCCCTTTAACTAATAGAATTGATGAGCATACATAATAAATCATTTTGTGTCAATCTCAGTGTTTAATGTCCCTTTAACTAAAATAATTGGTGAACCTTTAAATTATAATAACTGCTAATGACAAAAAGTGCTGATCAACATTTACACCTCTATAGCCATTAGACCCAAGTTAAGTAGATGTTATCTCACTTTTTAACCCACCAGTGCCTGATGATATCCCATGTGCTCTTACTATTGCCATTGCTTAGGCAGAAATCTGGTGGAAATCAATAGGTTAAAAGGGCATTGTAGGGAAACAATTGCATCACGCTCTGATTTATTAATGTCATTAAAGAGATATTATATCATGTGTCCATAGGCAAACAAGGGGAGACTACCCCCACCCTGGAATTCTGCTCTTATCTAATTAAATATATCATAGTATTGGTCTAAATAAATATAATTCTTGTCAGGGCATACTTTTATTTTTTGTTCCCCAGATGCCTATAAATAAGTAAAAGCTAGATTACGAGTTTTGATCGCTATAGAGAAATTAGCGAACGCAACAAAAGTTACGTTATATACAGCTAGATTACAAGTTTTGCGTTGCGGCTTTTAACGCTGAAAATATGGCATTTTCAGCGTTAAAAACAACACCGCAGCTATTACAAGTCTTGTCGGTATAGGTGTACCGCACACCTTTTAGCCTGTACCGCAACGTCAGTCCCGCACACGTAAAAATTATATTTTTTAATGGGATTCCCATAGCGCCGGTATTACAAGTTTTGCGGTGAGGCTAAAAAGTGGGCGTTACAGCCTAAAATGACAAGATCTGTACCCCCATCTAAAGTCAGTAGTTATAAGTTTTACACTACAAAGCTGTAGCATAAAACTCATAACTAAAGTGTTACGAAGTGCACTAAACACCCATAAACTACCTATTAACCCCTAAACCGAGGCCCTCTCGCATCAAAAACACTATAATAAATTTATTAACCCCTAATCTGCCGCTCCCGACATCGCCGCCAATAAAAAATTGTATTAACCCCTATTCCGCCGCTCCCCGACATCATCACCACTATACTAAAGTTATTAACCCCTAAACCGCTGCCCTCCCGCATCAAAAACACTATTTAAATATTATTAACCCCTAATCTGCCGTCCGCCCACACCGCCGCTCTAATAAACCTATTAACCCCTAAACCGCAAGCCCCCCACAACAAAATATGCTAAAATAAAATTATTAACCCCTAAATCGAAAGCCCCCCACAACAAAATAAACTAATTTAAACTAGTAACCCCTAAACCTAACGAACACCTAACTTTATATTAAAATTACAATTTCCCTACCTTAAAAAAAAGTAAATATAAATAATTAAATATAAATAATTAAAGTGTATTGCAAGTTTTTGTACTAAGCATCATTAAAGGATTATAAAATATTGCAAAAGTGACAATGCTCAAACAGTGGCATCTGAAAGATATTGTTAAAGGGACAGTTTAGTCAAAATAAAACTCATGATTAGGATAGAGCACGCAATTTTAAACAACTTTGCAATTTGTTTCGTTCTCATGGTATCTTTCATTACAGAGTAAAACTAGGTAGGCTCGTGAGAGTTCAGGAGTGTGCACGTGTCTTTAGTACTCTAGGGCAGCAGCGTTTTGCAACATTATTTGTAGCTTTGTTATACAATGTTGCAAAACACTGCTGCCCTAGGAGTACTAAAGACACGTGCACACTCCTGAGCTCTCACAAGCCTACCTAGTTTTATTCTACAACCAAAAGAACTAAGCAAAAATAAACAGAAGTAAATTGGAAAGTTGTTTAAAATTGCCTGCTCTATCTATATCATGAAAGTTTAATTTTGACTTTACTGTCCCTTTAAGAAGATCCAATTCTACTGATTGTTGAAAACAAAGCTTCCTTTTATAAGAAAATATTTTATTTCCAAAGATGACATCCTTAAAGGGACAGTCTAGTTAAAATTTAACTTTTATGATTCAAACAGGACATGCAATTTTAAACAACTTTCCAATGTACTATTATCATCAAATTAGCTTTGTTCTCATGGAATTTTTTGTTGAAAGCTAAACCTAGATAGGCTCATATGCTAATTCTAAATATAGATAATCCCCTTATTGCCCATTCACCAGTTTTGCATAACCAACACGGTTATATTAATATACTTTTTACCTCTGTGATTACCTTGTAGCTAAGCCTCTGCAGACTGCCCCCTTATTTTAGTGTTTTTGAAAGACTTGTATTTTAGCCAATCAGTGCTGTCTCATAAATAATTCAACAGGCGTGAGCACAATGTTAGCTGTATATCACACATGAACTAACACCCTCTGTGAAAAGCTGTCAAATTCATTCAGATAAGAGGCAGCTTTCAATGACTTCGGAATTAGCATATGAGCCTAGCTAGGTTTATCTTTCAACTAAGAATACCAAGAGAACAAAGCAAATTTGATGATACAAGTAACTTGGAAAGCTGCTTAAAATTACATCCTCTATCTGAATCATGACAGTTTAATTCTGACTAGACTGTCCCTTTAATGAAACAATATTTTTTCACTTTCATATCCCTTTAACTAATTTATATAACAACCTTACTGTCCCTTTATTTTGTTTCTTTGTCTTGACCATAGTAAATCTGTAGGTCCAGATGTTCTGATCTAACAACAGGATAACAACTCACATCTGCAGAAGCATTGTAGAGATACATAGTAGACTCTTAATAATTGTGGTGCTATCATTCAGCATGTCGTTCTAATAGGTGTTTGGGAGAGGAAGATATATGGTAATTATAATGTAGAGTACACAGGAACCAATCCCGGAAAGGATTCCATACATAGATGTCATTTTTATTGCATGAGGGTTGAGCCCATAACATTGTTGATTGATGCCTTACAGAAGGCTGTTATTTTTATGTCTGCGCAGCAAAGTTGATGGAGATTCAATTGCTGCCAACATCTGCTCCAAGAATGTGTAAATTTCCCCAATAAAAGAACAGGAACCCAAAACATACAGAGGCTGAGCTATTGCCGTAGCGCTCAGAACCTCTAGAAGTATTTGTTTGAGGAAAAATTGTCCCCATCAGCCCCAGGGCAAATGGTATATTCACAAATATTAGGAATATATTATTGATTACTTTCATAGAAATGTGTTTGTGTGTGAATTCCTACTTACGTGTGTATGTGTGTCTCTGTGTGTGTGAATGCCTGCGTGTGTCTGTGTGTGAATTCCTACTTACGTGTGTGTGTATCTGTGTGCATGTGAATGCTTACGTGTGTTTTTGTGTATATGTATATGTGTGTGTCTGTGTGTGAATTCCTACGTGTTTGTGTGAGTATGAATGTCTGCGTGCGTGTTTGTGTGT